>NC_079901.1:11826326-11980441 GCF_024868665.1 Triplophysa rosa | reverse complement strand
TCGCATGCGACATCCGGAGGACGCAGACTTCGAAATGAGAACACAGCTACAGTTGACGAGGGTCTGTGACACGTTAAATATACAAAATTTTTTTCACGGATTTATTTTAATATGCCTTTTTAGTCTGTCTCGATAACATTTCGGAGGGCATTTACACATAGTCGCACGGGTCTGCACGCTCCGTGAGTTAATTCTTAGCATGTTTTTCTTTCACCATACAGAAAACTAAAAACATGTACTATTTAATAGTCATTTAAAAACGTATTATTAAAATATTTTATTATTAAAAAAAAATAATATTATTAAACTTAAAATAAACATACCTTTTAAATCGTTTAACTGGTAGTATTAACCGGTCAACATTTTAACGATCAGTTAACGGTTAAATGGTCAATATGAGCATCCCTAGTGAGAATGCAAAACTGAGCTTTAACCTTATTTCAGAATATTTAGTGCAATGGAAGAACTTGTCATCCTCATGATCATGCAATGACCCTGTTCTTAATTCTTGGCCTAAATGCTATTTAGGCCTTGTGTAATACTCATTGAACATTGTATTCTTTACTGTATTAACAGGGTATAGATTATTGTTTGAGTTTTTATTTTGAAAGATTTCAGTTTTGACCTTTAATGAAATCTCAGATTGCAGTCTGGAAGGTAATTAAGTTTTAACAAAAACTTTGAGTGTGTCATCCTTTTCTACTATATCTTGGGTTGAAAACTATGGAACTGAATACCTGAATACTGTTTGCTTTGCTGTTGAAAATGAAATGTCTGATTTCAGTAAGATTATCGGTATTCTTGTAAAGAATAAGCAAGCATTTTTAGTCAGTTTCGTATCTGCAGTGTATTTAAGTATGTATTGATGTGGTTACTATTTTTACCATTTTCATTTTTGAGTGTATGATTATAGACCAGATGGACAGTGTTTATATTATTGTGATGAGCGATTGAGATATTGTAATTTTTTTAATATGCAGTAAATTATGTATTTGATTGTGAATGTTAAATCTGGTGTACTTCAATAAAAAGAGGTTTTGCAGTACTTGCTATGATTTGTCCTTTTTGCAGTCAGTTGAGTATTAACAGAAATACTATATTTAAAGCAACGAAAGTACTGCCAATAATTAGTATTTTGAACACTCACCATTGGTGAAATGAGTTTTGTATCATTAGGTCAGTTTTACAGTACAGCGTGCTGCTCTCAGGGCAGGAGTTGTCTATAGGTTTGTATCATTATGTCAGTTTTACAGTACAGCTTGCAGCTCTCAGGGCAGGAGTTGTCTATAGGTTTGTGTCAATAGGTCAGTTGTACAGTACAGCGTGCTGCTTTCAGGGCAGGAGTTGTCTATAGGTTTGTATCATTAGGTCAGTTTTACAGTACAGCGTGTAGCTCTCAGGGCAGGAGTAATCTCTAGATTTGTATCATTAGGTCAGTGTTACAAACTGTGCTGTATAAAGTTTGAAATTACATGGATGGGAGTGCAGAATTTTTATTTCCTTTATTATCTTTGTGTAGTCAACATTTCAATAGATTCTACTAAGAATTCATGTAATGAACAGCAGAGTTCACTGCAATTACACTTCGATCACATATGGTCCGCATGTACATCCCTGTTGTGGACACTGCAAACCATAGGGCTGCAAACAAGCTATTAAGAATCCCCGAGTCATAATCTGTACATCACTAATTTTCCATTTCAAAAGAAAAAAGTGAGGGAGATGAAGTTGAAAAATGATGCAAAAGTGGATGCGAGGATTAGTGTGATTGAGGTAAAAATGAGTTATTGCCAGCCATTAGTGGAGCAGAACTGAGCTCCAGAGCCCTCAGGCTATTTACAGTCATTTTCCAGCACATTAGAGGTGTGGGGAAATAGATGCTGTGCACAGACTCTTGTGTGTGCTTGAACATGCCAGAGGCAGGATCACAGAAAGCATCACTCTGATGTTGTATTGATCAGCTTGAGAGAAAATAAAGACAGAACGATGAATGTACAGGTGCTTTGGTTGACAGAACATCAAGTGAAAGTCTAAATGCCACAGAGGCAAAACATTTTATTATGGGAGAAACTGCTGAGTTTTAAATTATTAATCTGCTTTTGATGTGAGGTTAAATTCAAGACACTTAGGCTATTTTCAGGCTGTCAGTCCAAATCCGATTTTTGTGCATATCTGATTGAAATTCAATCATAATTAGCAAGTGTGAATGTCAACTTGTGTTAGAAATCAACACAATGTGTGTTGAAAGTAACACATGTGTTAAATAAATAACAAAAAAACAATGTGTTAAAATTAACACATCCATTTTAAGAGTGTAGCAATGCACATCTGCCCAACACATGCTTAATGTTTTTGATAAACACTAATAGTTTAAATACTGATTAATTTATTGATTAAGTTTTAATTAATGTATTTGTTTTAGAGGCTTATGTAACATCTGGGGCAAGTCTCACTTGTTGATGTCTTATTGAGGAGTTTAACTGAAACACTGGTGCACTCTAGTGGCAGAACATCATATTTGTGATTGTGTGACCAATCTCAGAAATAATATTTTGCTTAAATTCATGGTTTTGAGATTAATATGTACACAAAAATAAAAAAATAAACAAAAATATGACTTATCGGACCAAAAACACGTAAACAGAATATTTCGGATTATAACCTGCAAATTGAAGGCTGCACTGTTACTCCAACAAATACAGTTAAAGACCTCGGCGTTATATTAGACAGCAACCTGTCATTTAAAAATCACATCTCAAATGTCACAAAAACAGCCTTCTTCCACCTCAGAAAAATTGCCAAATTACAAAATATCCGTGTGTTGCTGACACAGAAAAGCTTATTCATGCATTTGTGACCTCAAGACTTGACTACTGTAATGCACTGCTTAGTGGTTGTCCTGCATCATCAATAAACAAACTACAGTTAGTTCAGAATGCAGCTGCCAGAGTTCTAACCCAGAAAATACGATCACATAACCCCAATGTTATCAACCCTTCACTGGTTACCCATTAAGTATCGTATTGACATTAAAGTTCTTTTAATAACTTATAAAGCCTTAAAAGGTTAAGCCCCTACCTACATAACAGAGCTTCTAAAACAATACAACCCATCACACTCTCTAAGATCTCAAAACTCCAGACTTTTGATAACACCTAGAATAACTAAATCCACCAAAGGGGGAAGAGCTTTCTCATACGTAGCACCTAAACTCTGGAATAGCCTTCCTGATACTATTCGAGGGTCAGACACACTCTCCCAATTTAAATCTAGATTAAAGACGCATCTTTTCAGCCAAGCATTCACTTAATGCAAAATATGCTAAAGAAACCACGGGGAGACTGCATTTATTAGATATTATTTACTAGAATGATCTTGCTTGTTATATAAACACCATGCACTGTGCTGTGTTTTACCTTTTTTGTGTTTTTTAGTTTTTCTTATGTTTTCTCCTGTAAAGCGGCTTTGGAACAATGCACATTGTGAAAAGCAGTATATAAATATAAAATAAAATTGAATTGAATAAACTGAAAGCATTTAAAGTCTCAAATGTACAATCAGAGACATGTTAATGGCTAATCATCTTTGGGACATGAGATACTTCTTAGAATTCCTCTCAGGCATGAAAATAATGATGTAACATTTAGGGGCAAAAATACATAGAAGCACTCCATAACTAGAAGCTAAAATGGCAAATATCTCCACAGCTACTGTGAATTTTCCAGGTGAACTGACATAAGCTGGAATAAATGTGATCCACACAGCACAGAATATGAGCATACTGAATGTGATGAATTTAGCTTCATTGAAGTTATCAGGCAGCTTTCTAGCCAAAAAAGCCAAGATGAAGCAGAAGGCAGCTAAGCAGCCAATGTAACCCAATACACAGCAGAAAAGGGCTACCGAACCCAGGTGACACTCTAAAATAATCCGGTCGCGGTACAGCCAGGTGTTCCTCACAGGATACGGAGGAGCTATGGTAAGCCAAGCCGCACAAACTCCACCCTGCAGGACGGAACACAAAAACACACCCAGTCTTTGCTGAGGGGGGCGGAACCAACGAGCTGTGTTGTTACCAGGCAACGTGGCTTTAAAGGCCATTAGCACCACCAGGGTTTTACTGAGGAGACAGGAGAGGCAAAGGGCAAAGGTCAAGCCAAAAGCTGTCCGTCTAAGAGGGCAGGCCCATCGCGATGGCTGGCCCAGGAAGGTTAGCGCACACATGAAGCAGAGAGTGAGAGACAGCAACAACAAAAAGCTCAGTTCTGAGTTATTAGCACGAACCAGCGGTGTGTAACGATGGCGGAAGAAAATCACAGCGACTGTCATTGCAGAAACGGCACCCAGAATGGCTGTAGCAGCCAGGGCCATTCCAAAAGCCTCTGAGTATGACAGGAACTCAATCTGCTTGGGGATGCAATGGTTGCGATGCTGGTTGGACCAGAAATCCTCAGGGCACGGAATGCATTCGGACTGGTCTAAAAATGGACACACAAAATAATGAACTAAGAAGGGTTTCAACGGCTAGCATGTACATTCTTATAGGTGTTTGATTTATAAGGATTGACTCAGGGCTTTAATGATGCTTTTGATTTTGTGGTGTGATTCAGTAAACAAATTCAAGTAGACAGTATTTCAAGCATTTCAAGCTGATTTATTTTTTTTGTTAATTGTGATGTAATTAGGCTGTCAAATATTTTTTCTGGGCTTGCAATGCAACCATTTAGGTCACACTTGAGAACTTACAGTATGTATTTGAGGACTGCGCTTCAGAGACTGAATGTTGTGTTTTTGTGTATTTATGTTTACAACAGAGGTGGACAGTGAAGTATTTTTTACTCTGCTCGAATACATTTTTCAACTTTGGAAAATGTTCTAAAACTTAATATCAAACATATTATTCCACTACATTTCATAAACAAATGTCTTTTCTTACTTTTAATGCTTAAGTACAATAAAAACATTTTTAATGTATTAATGTATTAAAGTAAAAAGTATGATACCTTTTCCAGATTAAAAACACTGATAAAGTACAAAATACTTCAATGTCCACAGAGTAAAATAAACACTGTTTTTGCAGCAAAATCTAATATGAATAATTTAATAAACATTTATTATTTTGAGAATAATCTACTTACTAATGCATGCTTCAGCATGTTATACTGTGGCACATTATTGTTCACTCTAACAAAAAAGGACTATAATTGTTCCAAAATGTCTGATGCAAATTATATTAGGATTAAGCAATGTTTTTGTATAATGACTGGCTGACCACACATATCCCTTTCTTGTATGTATATGTGTCTGTCTGAGAATACCAGTAGTATTGCTGATGCTGCCCTCTGCACAAAGCACACAATCATAGCAACACACAGGCTGACCCTCTCGTGTAACCTTCCTGAATCCCTGTGGGCAGCTAGCAGAACACACTGACACTGGTACCTGTCAAAGAAGGGTGTAATAAAATTAAATAAAATTAAATATTAAAATAAAAAACAGAACAGAACAAAACAAAACAAATTGATCTATTTTAATCTATTTATCACTATAAATAGATAAGAATTCATCCATTTTAAATACTGATACCAATCGAAAAGAATGCTATACCTTCTTACTTCCCCCATGCCAGATGATTTGGTCCTGGTTTAGCACTAACTGCTGTGCTGTCGGGGACGAGGAGTCAAGGCGACCCACTGTAACATACTGCACCGGATCCTCCTCTCTCCCTCTTTGCCAGTTCACTATGTCATATGACCCGATAGGGTCTCCATTCTTATCAAAGTAAATCAAATCACCAAATATGTTCGTGTAGTTCACTTTCCGTAGAACCTCAACAACCTGTGGAAGCACAAATGATAGATGTTATCATTCTCTTTTCATTTATTTTAGAATATATAACATTTTGCTGTACCTGCCAGGGCTGTAGATTGAGGATATCAGGGCATGGTTGTGTAAAGGCAGACACATTCTCTCTCTGACACAGAAGCAGGTAATGTAGCGCATACGCGACAGTATAAACAGCCTTGTGCACGTTATATGTCACCCTGAGCTCAGACACATCATTATAAATACTCTGAGTGTCCTGGATCATCTCTTTTCCACTACACGTGCGGCTGTATTGGACCGGCTCAGTTGTAGACGCAAAAGGAAGACTTGTGTTTAAAGAGCACTGGAACTGTGTTTCCCAGAATTCCCTTGCAAATGGATTGTAGGGCTTAGCCAGAGGCTGTATGCTTTCAAGAAAGCTTTTGAGGCCCCGTATCTCAGCTCGGCGGATGGCAAAACCAATGGTGCCGCTAAGGGAGGGGTAGTTCTCTGTGGTAGAAATGAGAGTGGAGGTCACCCACGCCTCACTAGCCACCCACTGCTTCCCAGTCACGTTCTGCCGTACTATTTCATCCACCACTGGTTTGATATCCTCCTCAATGGCGAAAACCACCAAAACACGTGCTGTTGAATCTCGTATGGTCCTTACGATTTCTTGCAGCTGTTGCTGAGTCGGGAGTTTGGGGATGATCACTCGATAAGCCACACACACACCAAGGCGAGTCACTTCCGCTGTAAACATGTCTATGCCGGTGCGCCCGTAAGCATCGTCAGCACCGACCGTGCCCACCCAGGTCCACCCGAAGTGCTTGACCAGACGTGCAAGAGCGTTGGCTTGGTTAACATCACTGGGGATTGTGCGAAAGAAATAAGGGAACTGGTGCTTGTCACTCAGGCAAGCGCACGATGCAAAGTAACTCACCTGAGGCAGGAAAGGGAAAAAAGGAGCGGACAAAACTTGAAAGACAAGTGAACAGAGAGATTTCCAAATATGTTAAAGGAAAGTTCACCCAAAAATAAACCTGTCATCATTTACTTACCTTCGAGTTGTTCCAAATCTGTAAACATTTCTTTGTTTCGCTGAACACAGAGAAAGATATCTAGAAGAATGCTTATAACCACAGTTCTTGGCCACCATTGACTAGTAGGAAAAATTACCGTTGAACAATTGTCATACTATGGCAGTCAATGGTGCCACTGATCTGTTTGATTACAAGCATCCGTCCAAATATCTTTCTCTGTGTTCAACCAAACAAAGAAATTTATAGAGATTTGGAACAGAGAGTGAGTCATTCATGACAGAATTACATTTTTTTGGGTGAACTATCCCTTTAAATATATACTTAACGTTCGTATTCGATATAAACAGTGCCCCCCCAAGACGTATTTCGATTTTGTACACTGGACACAAAACAAAAAAAATCCTAAATTTCTCTTTTTTGTACTTGGTTTGTTATTTTGTTATATTATGCACAGATTGAATTTGAGTGTCTTTCCTTTAGTGTGTAAAATTTGCTTAAAGTCCTAATATTTTATGCAATTTTGATCTTCAAATAAAATGCATTTGTTTGTATGAATGTTTAGATATTTTACTTGTAAACATGACAAAAGTATTTTTGAGAATATTATTATTTCCAGAAGCTTTTCTGGTGTCTGGTCCGCCCTCACCAGTGGGATACGAAACAAGTTGAGTAGTCTGGAATTGGCCATAGACAGGGTGGATCCAGAGTCCCCAATGATGATGGGGATGCTTGGGGAAGAGCACACCCCAGAACTGCTTTTCTTTCTGGGTTGAGAGACCACAGACAATGCTGTCCTCTGAGACAATGTAGTCAGCCCACACGTGTCATAAAGCCTGTAGCCCAGCGTAATGTTTGGCAGGAGTGCAGGGTTTCGGTTGATCTCCTCAATGAAGAAGACCATTGACTGAGACCAGCGAAACACTCGCATGTTGAACCTAGAGGAGAGATCAGACTTGAAAAAGTCTTGAAAAAGTGAATGTTGAGTTGAAACTCACTAAAAATGACAGTAAACATTGTGACATTATTGCCATTAGATAAATAGAAACAAAGATGCTGTTTTAACAAAATTGTGAAAAAAAAACTTAACAATCAAATTTTTAACAAAACACTGAAATGAATTATGTAAAGATGAAGAACACAAGTTAATTGTCTTTTTTCTTTACCCCCTGCATGTCCTCTGGTCTGGCCGACTTGTAAAGTTTAACTCCTGTTCAAGGCCTTTAGAGTGGATGGGAAACATACCAGCCAAAACTATGTGGCCTTCTTTATGGACCACCGCCGAGTCTAGGTCCCTCCAGAGTTTACAGTCTTCATCTGATGCGCTTTGAATGCGGTAGAGAAATGGGAACACCAAAAGTACAGTCTGGAGGACTGGCATCTTCATCTCTGCACAGTGGTCTGCTCAGCCACAGCTGGAAACTAGGAGTCTGGGTGAAGGACTTTATAAAGGTAATGTACTGAAGAGGCTCTCTACAGGGACATAAAGGAGGATAGGAACACAAAGATACAAATACACATGCACATGCCCAAGCTCACACACACACTTGTGATTTATAAGTTGTTTTCTTCATAGGGACCCAATAAATGTCCCACAAGGTCATTACTCTCTTTGTCCCTACACTGCCGGGATTATGAGGACCACACATATACAGTACTGTACTGCATGTGGACAAAGGCATGCTTATACATTACCATTAAAACTACAAAAAATTACCTAGGCTACCTAACTAGGCCACCAAATGCTTACTAATGGAAGACTCCAGATTAAAACATATGATCATTTGCAAGCCTTCATTCACCAACCCTGTTTTAAGGAATATATTTAGGATAATAAATGATTCCTGAAATATTGCTTTTGAAATTTAAATATTAAACATTATCTACACATATTTCTAAAATGAGTAGACATTTTTGAGGAAATGCAGAATTGGACTATTTTAACCAGTAAGGCTTAAGGATACCTCTTAAGTTTCTGACTTCATATTAAATTTTTATTGCAGGCTCTATTAATATTCCATTGTGTTTAGGCTCCTCAAAGTAAATATTGCAACTGACAAAGATGTCAAATAAAATAATGCAATTTCAATTTTTTTATTTGTAATATCACAAGACACACCTAAACAAAGTGACATTACCATATAGGTTACACATCTCCAGTCTCCCCAAAGACTGGAATGTGTGTATTTCCTTCCTCTCAATTCTCCCCATGATGATGTAGATGCACCATGTGGTTGATGTGGAATAAATTAATTAGTGTGCATTTGTTTTTGCAGTGTTCAATGAGTAAGAGAGAAGTGATGTTGACATGTTTAGGTGTTATTTTAATTGGCCTAAGGTGCATAAGCGGCTTCATGTCACTTTCATTATCGCATACTTCATGAGTGTTGGCAGAGCAAACAGAGGATCAGGCCTTCCAGTGAGAAACAAAGGGGTTGGAAAGATGAACATAATTCTTTTCAATGAATGCCTCAATCATATTTTATGTATGGGTTTATCATTAATACTGGGAAAGACTTACACATTTATGAAAATTCAGATAAATGATGGACAAACAACTGCAAAATGCATGTTTGGGGAAATATTTTTTAATCTGCGTATATTTAGGAAGCAGTTATGAAAGCAGACTGTAGAAGACAAGCCATATTAATCAATATACATTCAATTGTTTTTTTTATTTTCTTTTAATATTTTCTTTCTGTATTGGATTTGGACATCAAATATCTCTTTGTATTTTTCTCAGGTCTAAGCAGAATGATGTAACACTTTGGGGTGAAGATACACAGCAACAGGCCGTAACTAGAGGCCAAAATGGCAAAAATCTCCACAGCCACTGTGTACTTCCCTGGTGAGCTGACATATGCTGGAACAAACGCTATCCACACAGCGCAGAAGATCAACATGCTAAAAGTAATGAACTTAGCTTCATTGAAATTGTCTGGCAGCTTTCGAGCAAGGAAGGCCATAAGGAAGCACACAGCAGCCAGCAGGCCGATATAGCCCAGCACCAGTGAGAACGCTAACGGGGAGCCTACATCACACAAAATTATAATCCGGGCAGTTTCGCGGGTCATGAGCTTGCGTGGGACAGGAGGTGCCACACTCAGCCACGTGCAGCAAATCACTACCTGCACGGCCGTGCACAAGAATATAATGCCGCGTTGCTGAAGAGGGCCAAACCATTTCATCACATTGCTGCCTGGTAAAGTAGCCCTGAAGGCCATGAGCACCACCAACGTCTTCCCGAGGATACAGGACAGGCAGAGAGAGAACGCAATACCAAAGGCAGTGTGGCGAAGCCCGCAAGACCAGGACGTGGGACGCCCAATAAAGGCTAGTGCACACAAAAAACAAAGCCATAGTGAGCTGAGAATGAGGAAACTGAGCTCAGAGTTATTAGCTCTGACAATGGGGGTGTGACGTTTGATGGCAAATATCAGAGCAACTGCGAGAGTGAAACAGGACCCAAGCAGGGCCACGGCTAGTAACGTGATTCCCATGGTATCGCTGAAGGAGAGGAACTCGACCAGTTTCGGGATGCAGGTGTCTCGTCTAGTATTGGACCAGAACTCAGACAGGCATTTTTCACACTCTAAGGCATCTGAAACATACAAAAGAACAATAATTGTTTTCTCTTCTAGAATATGCTACACTAAGAAAATCCCATACACACAAACATCAACAGAGATGAGTTGATTTAGGACACACCTGTCTGATTGCTAACCTCCCCAGCTGCACAGAGAATGCAGTCAAAGCAGCAGACAGGAAAGTTTGGCCTGGTAGCTTTTCTAGTGCCTGGAGGACAGCTGGTGCTGCAGACGGATACAGGGACCTGCAATTCAGAGAGTAAACCGACTACAGGGATATACATCAGAAATAGCAAATCATTACAGTACTAAAACACAATAATCACAGTGGGCTCCAAAAGTCTGAGACCTGTTTCTTTTCCAGTATAAACATTTGAGTTAGACGTGATTTACAGAAATTCTTGTGACTCTGGCTGTGAAAACACAGTGGAAGTCATTTCTGGGATTTAGTGCTTTCTACAAAAAATACATAATAATACATAATTTACAGCAATAAACACAGCTTACCTATTTTTGCCATTGTATGGCTATGACGTTTTTGATGCTCCTAATCTTGCCATTAGATTTTAGGACTTTAGCCTGGATTTCACACACATTTGGGTCACATTTGTTATGTCTCTCATTTGTTTTAATGACAGTATGTATACTCGCATGTTCGTACAAAATCTAAATCTAAATCTAAAATCTAAAAATGATCGAAAAAGTGATCGAAAGTTTCAAATAGCATACTGTGTTTTTATGGAGGCAAGAAACTAACCAATAACGTACCAGCAGTTAACAGTATTAAGTCATATGTCGCAAATTCGCTTTTTTTTATCAGTGACCTAAACAATTGTAACAATTTTATATTCTTATTTAACTTATTTAACTTTTAACAGCTTTGTCTTAACCTTTTGACTTCTCAATGTTTTGTGATTTCCGGGTTTTCAAAATGATTGAACATTTGGACAATACATATGAATTATAAGTAGGTGGAAGAAAAAATAATCAAATGGACTAAAGCTTCTAATAGACAAGAAATGAAATAATAACAAATAATGGAGCATTACTTGTCTTTGGTTTCCATTCCAGATGATGTTTGTCTCTTCAATCATTAATTTAGGCTGCATTGTTTCATCAAACCTCCCCACCGTGACGTACTGCACCTCTCCATTGCTGCCGAGCTGCCAGTTGATGAGATCATACATGGCCACAGGATCTCCGTTATCATCAAACTTTGTCTCCTCTCCCAACTCATTAGTGAAGTGGACGTGCTTCAGATAATGCAGAAGCTGTATGAATGCGTGTGAGTGAATAAATGAGATGGACAAAAAGGCCAATGAGGGAGAATAAGAGGGAGAGAGAGAAACAAAACCGATAAAAGGGCAACACTTGCAAACATCATGTTTCAGCTTTATCTACACCAGAGACTATTTTAGTGTTAAATAAGAAACAACAAGATTTAATAAAAAATAAAGAGGTGACTTTTACCTCCCCTGGTTTTATGGTGCTGGAGTTTGGGCACGATTCCCACATGAAAGGTCTTTTGCCTGGTTCACAGCGCAGCATTGAATCAAGAGCATGAGCAATTGTATACACTGCTTTATAAACATTATAAGAGATTCTGAGCTGGGTTACATCGGAATAAATGTTCCCTGTGTTGAACAGCACTTCAGAACCATTACAGGGTGGTCTAGGAGAGGAGTCTTTGCCTAAAGAGCACTGAAACATTTCTTCCCAAAACTGCATAACAAATGGGTCCTGAGGGTATTTGGAGGGATGCAGCCGTAGCAGGAAAGGCTGCAGGCCGGGAATATCAGCCTTACGGATGGCATATCCCATAGAGCCCTGAAGGATGGAGTGAAATTCAGGAGTGGAGAGAACAGCCGCCGTGATCCAGGCCTCGCTGGCCAACCATTGTATGCCAGTGAGGTTCTGACGGAGGGCTTCCCAGAAGATAGCCCTTGCATCTTGCTCTAGAGCAAAGACCAGGACCACCCGGGCACCTGACTCACCAATTCTCCTTACAATCCTGGTCATCTCTGCTTTCTCGTGGTTTTTAGGTATAATTTCATAAAAAGCAATACATGCACCCAGTTTGGTAACCTCATCATTGAAGATCTGAGCGCCTCCACGACCATAAGCATCATCCCCTGCGAAAGTGCCAACCCAGCTCCAACCAAAGTGTTGCACCAGCTGTGTAAGAGCATCCACTTGAAAGAAGTCACTGGGCATAGTCCTCAGAAATGAAGGGAACTCAAATTTGTTACTTAGACATGCACAGCTGGAGAAATAGCTGACCTAAAAGTGAGAAGAGGAGAAGCTGTTAAACACATACACACACAAAAACACCTGCAACAACTCCGGTGTATCCACAGCTCACCTGTGGAACATGAAAAACACCCAGAAACCGTGCAACCACTAAGGATAATGTGGATCCTCCATCACCAATGACGACAGGCACTCTGCCTCGGCACTCTGGGTTACCTTGGTCCTCTTTGTGACCGCTCATCAGGGCCAAGGCTGTACGGAGGGCATGGAAAGGGGTACTGCATGAGTCATAAATCTTATAACCCAGAGTTAAGTTGGCCAGGAGTCGGTCATCTCTGTTGATCTCCTCTATGGCAAAAATCATTGTCTGCATCCATCTAAAGGTTCGAAAGTTAAACCTTTTTGAAACAAAACAATGCAGATATATAATACAACAAATATATCATACAAATCAAATCACCAAAATCTATTTTTGTTGTGTAAAATAGCTTAAGACTGTAATAAAACATACTTAATAAGTAGAGACCAAATATGAGTCTGAACTTTCATTTAGATACATTCAATGATTTGCAAAATGAAAATCTTAAAAGATATGCAGTCTCTATTTACTGACTGACCCTGAGCACTGTGTTGGTCGTGGCTTTGCAGTAAAAGACAGTGGAGATTCCAGCACTGTGTCATGTAGAGAGAAGAGGCCACCGATGGTAATGTCTCCCTCACTCGCCAGCACTGGTAGATCGGAGGTGCTGCGGATGAGTCGACAGGTCTGGAAGAGCTGAGAAGAGATCAAAGTGCTGAGGAACAACACCGTCAAACACACATACACACCCTGAAGTGGCATGCTTTCTCTTCACCGGTTGAAGCCAATTATACACCACTTTGAAGCTTCATTAAACACCACAGTAGCATTTTCTACATGACATGACGCCAGTACTACATACAAACATGTAAGATACAGCGCCCACAGGAGTCATCCAAGGCTAGCTTTATATTGCACTCAAAATTAACGTCTTAAAAAGTATCACACACACTCCCTTGAGGAAATGACTTGATGGAAAGAAAGTTGAGCAGCACGCCAGAAAACAAGACTGTCATTGTGCATACAATGCTAGAACTATTAGATTTTTAACTTTTTTATTAACATAAGACCTCAAATAAAACAAAAACAGTTATGAAATGTCCTTGTTTTTTTCTGCAGGATTTTAAAACTAGTAAATACATTTACTATAATAATATTAATAATACTTTTTGTACTAATAAATAAAAAATTACATTAAAATTCCATACATAATTATACATTCATAAATAATAGCACAGCACTGGCACAGCACTGAGTCTGCATTATTAAAAGTTTTCAATGACATCTTAATAGCCACAGATGCTGGTGACACTATGGCACTAGAGTTGCTAGAGCTAAGCTCAGCTTTTGATTTTGTAGACCACAGGACTCATTTTAAATCGAAGCTAAAAACGCATTTGTTTTCTTGGCTTTTATCTGTCTGTTTTTACTCTCTTATATATTGTGGTTCGTTTAATACTCGTGTACAGCACCTTGGCAAACTTAGTTTGAACTGTAAGGTGCTATAGAAATAAAGTGAACTTGAACTTGACCTAATAATTTTATATTAAAATAAAAATGATAAAATATTGTCAAATTTAACACAATAGCTTTTAGAATTCTCTTCCTTTGGAAGGTTGTTTAAAGTATATCCTCTTGGTACCTTTAGACCTGTGGTTTAATGGCTCATTACAGGTTCTTCAACAGCATTTAGGGGTATTTTATTGCACTCCAGGCTATATTTACATGCATACACAAAGAGAGAACAGGGGTATACAGAAGTGTAGCTCCAGGCTACAGTTTTCATGTCTTCACACTAATATTACCAGGAGACAGTCATTGATGTATGTTAAGGGCATTCAATCTCCCAGGATAAGTCTAAATGAAAACACAACACTTCGGGTGAAGAAGTTAATTGAAAGCTGTTATAATGTTGACTGTTCCTGGAAGATAAATTTATACAGCATTTATACAGCTAGTTAGAAACAGGACAGACAAATTTGGGTTCGGTGCATGGTTTCTTCATAACAAGGTTAATAATTACATGGCATAAAAAGCATCCATATATTTTATATATGATCAGTAACTCACACAATAAATTGTACATGATATTTTAACAAAATAAGAATGGTCATTACATTAAAAACTTTTTAATTTTCCAAACCTTAGTGTAAAAATATCCAGTAAAAATAAACAAATTTCAGATTTGTTATAGATTTGTTAGAACAAATCTGCATTTAACCCATCCAGTGAGTAGGGACTAGACAAAGTACAACAACTTGTGTTTAAAACTTAAGTCACTTATTAACTCAAGGTTTATTGAATAATTATACAAAATCAATATCACATCAGATGTTATAAAATAAAAAACAAGATCTCTTATAAGTACCCTTTTTCACATTTTATTTATATATTGAGGGCCTTTGCGTGTATTCATTTTGTTGACAGATTTCTTTAAGACAATCGCCCCAGTAACAAAAGTAACAGTAGAATCAAATAAGGAACAAGTGGTGAATGCTTTTACAGCCAGAAGTTTTACATCCAATCACATGAATGATGTTAACACATAAATCAGACAATGCACCAGCAATTTAGTGTAATTCCCACAGTTGTGGTCTTGACCAGTCTTGAAATAAAACCCAGAGACCACGACAAGACCGAGACCAAAGACAATCGAGACCGAGACAAGACCAAGACCATCAAAAAATAGTCTTGAGACCGGTCTCGAGTACTACAGCACTAGTGTTGAGAACGCAAAATAATTAGAAAACTAGACTAGAGCTTGTACCTCTTAAGCGTAGCCAGGGGCGCAACTGCACATTTTCTGAGGGGTATGCGAGATCAGTATTGGCGCCACCCATCGGCCACCCCAATATAGAAAACACACAACAAATAAAAAAATCCGCAGACAAGTTGTATATTACCTTTGGAGTCATTCTGTTTTACATCACGTGAATGTGACAATCAGATTTGCATCTATAACAGAAGCATAAAGGTTTCCTTTTACAGAAACACTTTTCCAACTGCTTCACAGTGTAACAGATACACAATTCTGAAAAGATAAATAACATCTGAAAAATAATTAAACAAAGGAGCAAAAAGTAGTAAAAGTACATAAAGGTTATGTTCAGACATACACAATAAATTGTAAATATGAGTTACAATCGAGTTGTAGCCCATTAGAGATGTGCTGATGAGGAAATAAACTTATTTTGATCTTTAAAGTTATACATTTAGATTATTCCCTTTCCTTCAACAAAAAGTATTATTAACATTATTTATTATTATCAGAATAAGACGTATCACATGATATAGGCTACTCGCGTTGTATAACGCAAATATACAAACGGTCTTTGTTTTTTTTCCACTTAGGCCTGCTTAGTTTGTAGTTCATTAATATTTAATAAAAACACAACAATAAAATAGCTTATGTTAAACATACACTTACTGTGCATTTATAATTGAAATTTTATTGAAAAAACGAAATAAGATGGATAACAGATATTATAACGCAAATAAATAAAAAATCTTTGGATTTTCCCCATGCTTTAAGCATTTTTAGTTTGTGGTTCACATTTTATGAAAACATCATTAAAGTAAAACAAAGACAAACTCACTTACATTGAAAGCTCAAATTATTTTTTATTAACTAACGTTCTTTTGCGCTCTTGTCTCTGTCATCCTGTCAATCATTGCGCTGTTTCAGTGTCCACACGCAATATCTCCGGTGCTCTGTGCTGCGCGCTTTTTGCAGAAGACGCAACTGCTCGCGTTATGTGAAGGACACGGACCGGACGTTCAAACTGCACAGCTCGCGTTGTCATATGAGGAAAACGCGTCCGACGATTAATGAAGAACCCGATAATGCGTGATAGTGGGAGACTTAACAGCTTTAACAACCGTCTCAGACTCTCCCGAATGTAATTATAAAGCTCCTTCACAAACATAGATTTATTTTATAAGCTACAAAGATGTAGGCCTAGAGGTGACCTGATATTGTATTATAATATAAACTACCTCTCAGGCAACGTTAAATCACTTGTTTTTTACTTGTCAATTTACTTTTCATTTTCATGTTCCGTTCTGCACTTTGGGAAGTTTCTTTGCTCGATCCATTTGGTCATTTGACTGTGAAAGAGTGATTGGTTGACATAATAACTTGATTAAATAAATTATATCTTTATTGAACTCGTTTAAAATGCTAGACAAAAGTGAAACTAAAACGTTTTAGATAACTTTTTCATTATATTTTTTATAACGTTTCATTTAAAAAAACGTTAAATAATATTTTGGCACAATGGCGCCCCCACTTGTGCGGCGCCCCTATGCACCGCATATACTGCATAACCCATTTTTGCGCCCCTGAGTGTAGCTATAAAGTCACGTGTGTATATTATGTCACACAACGTGCTTGAAACACAAATAGCCTATTAACTATCATGTAATAGGGTATATGCACATGGGATGATGACATACTTCTGCTAAAATCGCTGCCAGCTAGGTCACTTCCACTCTCATAGCACTAAGGGGATTTTTCACCAAGTGACAACGATATATTTAGTAAGAAAACATTCAAATTTCGGCGAACCGACAGCACTACGGGTGAGCATTGTCCACTTAACAATTTAAGTGGAAGGACGTCATCGCTCCGTGTGCATATACCCCATTGCGTTGGTATTTCTACGATACAAGCATCCAGGCACTATAGTTCTGGATTATTATCTTATGAAAGTGACCTATTTGTCTGATATGGTGACCCATACCCGAAATGTGACATCTGCATTTAACCAATCCAGTGAGTAGTGAACACATGCACTGCAAGTCGTGAACACATATACACCCAGAGCAGTGGGCAGCTATCACTGCAGCGCCCAGGGACCAAACAGGGTTCCCTTTCTGTTGGTCTCTCGACGTTGTGTCGAACCGACAGAATGGGGTTTGTCTTGAGAACCTATCATCTTCTGAGTATTTAGAAAAGGCCAATGAAAATTGGCGAATGAAATTTGCATGCCAGGCTCCTCCCCGGATGTCCGGGTATAAGAGGGAAGCCGGCGTGCTCATTCATTCACCTTTTTTTCTTCAGAGCCTACGCATCTGATGAGCTTCTGTACGATCTTTGGTGATCATTTTTCTGCTGGAATCTACGACGTGGACAGCGAACGGTCCCTTCCTGCAGTGACTCTCCCCTGGGCGTCTCGGCAGTTCCGGAGGTGTTCGAGCAAATTTCCTTTCTAAAAGAGCAAATTTCTCCAGCGTGGCATGTCCCGCTGTTCTAATGGGTGCAACACACTCATCGAGGAGGGGGACGGACACAATGCCTGCTTCCAGTACGCTGGGGCAGACGTTGTGGATACATCCTGCCCGCACTGCGGGCGGTGAAGATTCAGACGTTGCATCACAGGTGGCTGTGTTCCCACGGGACTCAGCCACCACCTCGTTTGCTCCCCGTTCCGTGGCGGCAGGACTACGGCCCTGCCGTCCGCTACGGCAAGCAGCGAGGGTGATATGAGGATTACTGTGAGCGATAATCCGCCAGCCACTGGCTCACAGACCGTTCACACCTCGTCTAGCTCGTCTGACCGTTCCCCAGGAGACGGTCCGCCGTCTTATTCCTCAATCACGTATTCGGACACGATGCGTGATGATGAGATGTCTCTTGCAGCATCGGGGGGTGACGTACTGCCATCCGACTCCGACGATTCCTCGGGCTCCCTCCCTCGGGGGGTCGAGCCCAGGAAGAAGCAGACGTCGAAATGTCAGCCATGCTTTCCCGGGCCGCCGTGAATGTTGGGTTGCAGTGCCCGCACTGCCTTTCCCGGCGCTCGCGGCTGGCTACATGGCGTCTCGGGTTTGAGCGCGGCTCCAAGCCACATGAGGAACTTAGTAAGACCTGGAACGCCCCTTTCCGGCACGTTTCACGTCAAACAAAGTTCCGTCACCCTCTCTTCCCTCGACGTTGAGACAGCTGGAGGATACGTCGAGCTGGTTGGGCTCGACCTAGACTCCCGTCCAAAGCATGTGGGGTCTCAGCATCTCTGGTGTCCAGAGCTGACATTGCGGCGGACCAAGCTGCCTCCTCTCTCCACGCTATGGCTCCTGCCAGGCCAGGGCGTTGAGAGAGCTCCACGAGGGTTAGACCGACCCAGCGCGTATGCAGGAACTCCGCGCCGCCACCGACCGCCGCCACCACGCGGGCCCTGGGTCGGACGATGTCCACACTTGTGGTCCATGAGAAACTCCTCTGGCCGATCCTTGCGCAGATGAGTAACGCTGAGAAGGTCCGCTTTCTCGACGCACCCGTCTCGCAAGGGGGGGCTGGTTGGTGTTACTGTCGAGCCGCACGCGGCCTCCCCCGGAGGGTTCTCGACAGTAAAGAAGCAGTCCTCCGTGCCGCGACTCGGCCGCCTCGGCCGTCGAGTCCCGTGCACTGTCTGCTTCCCAGCAGCCCTGGTCCTCTTTGACGCCCTCCAGCTCTGGCGCCCCCCACTCAGGCGGCCCCCCCCTGGAGGAGACAGCGAAGAGGAGACCATCGCCCCATCAGCAGCCGCGGCGAAGCGGCCCTCATGGGAAGACCTCAGGGGGATCGAGGCTACCATTGTGCCCGACCCCAGCCACATCACTGGAAAGTCGTGCCCCGTCTCTCCATCTGCTGGCCCCCTCCGGGGGGCTAGCGCCCACTTACTCTCAAAAAGGAGAGTTTCCTCTCTCTCTGGGTTACCACAGCCGCTCTCACCCTCTGCACGACGGAAAACAGCAAACTCGAAATTGCGTAATGGCGAAGCGCAATGTCGAGTATAAACACCAGCCCTCAGCACTCTCAGTCAGACAGTGCGTTGAGCTGCGCAGTCGCCAGGCAGGAAAAACAGCAGAGCCGATCTCCTCCCCGGGGGACCTCCCCCGGCAAGGAATCCGTACTGCTAGCCATCGAACCGGGGGGACGATGAAAAAGATCGTACCTTTAGTCCCCGTCTCATTTCTGGGAGCCTGTCCGGCTTCCCAGGCTGTCAGGCTGGCTAGGAAAGATGATCCGTCTTGGCTACGCGATCCAGTCGCCTTTCAGGGCATCCAATATACCTCAGTCAGAGGCTAGGATGTTCCCGTACTTCGGGCCGAGGTCACCACCCTTCTGGTGAAGGGAGTGATCGAGCCCGTCTCACCAGCCGAGATGTTCAACGGGTTTTACAGCCTGTACTTCATTGTCCCCAAGAAAGGCGGGGGGTTGCGCCCTATCTTGGGTCTGTGTGTTCTGAACAGGCACCTACACAATAGCTGCCTTTCAGGTTGATCACGCAGAAGCGCATCCTGACGTCCATCAGGTGTCAGGACTGGTTCATGGCAATCGACCTGAAGGATGCGTACTTCATGTCTCCTTCCTCCCTCGACATTGGCCGTTCCTACAGTTCGCGTTCGAGGGACGGGCATATCAGTACAGGGTCCTCCCCTTCGGTCTGTCCCTGTCTCCACGAGTCTTTACGAAGGTTGTGGAAGCCGCCCTCCTTGTCAGTGTTGAACTGCCTGGAATATTTCAAGCAGTCAGCGGTCCCCCTGAAACAAATTCAGAGGCTCCTGGGCACATGGCATCCTCGGCGGTGGTGATACCCCTTGGGTTGATGCACATGAGACCGCTCCAACACTGGCTACAGAGTAGAGTTCCCTGGAGAGCGTCGCACACCGGCAGCAGGCGGATGGTCATTACGCCTCTCTGCCGACACATCCTAACCCCTTGGTCTTCAATGACCTTTCTACGGATGGGGGTCCCTCTCAGGCAGGTCACGAGGCACGTCATGGTGACGACAGACGCCTCCCTGCAGGGTTGGGGTGCCCTGTGCAACGGGCACGCTGTGTCGGGGCGATGGACGGGTCCCCGCCTACGCAGGCATATCAACTGCCTAGAGTTGTTGGATGTGCTACTTGCACTGAAGGGGCTACAACCTCTCATGCCGGACAAGCACGTGCTGGTCCGGTCGGACAGCACGACTGCCATAGCGTATATCAACCGCCAGGGTGGCATTCGCTCATGGCAGCTAACATGACTCACCCGACGCCTCCTCCTGTGGAGTCCGCAGGTGAGCAGATCCCTGCGAGCCACACATATCCCAGGCGACCTGAACCAGACAGCCGATGCGCTCTCTCATCAGTTGAAGCCTCGCGGAGAGTGGTGACTCCACCCCCGCGCAGTCCAGCTCATTTGGATAGAGTTCGGTCAGGCTCAGGTAGACCTGTTCACCTCCCTGGACACCACCCATTGCCCGCTATGATGCTCCCTGTCCGAGGCCCCCCTCGGCACGGATGCTCTAGCGCACAGCTGGCCGTGGGACAAGCGGAAGTGAGCCTCATTGCACAGACCCTGTGCAAGGTCAGGTAAGAGGAGCATCAAGTGTACTAGTTGTGCCATACTGGCCCAACCGGACTTGGTTCTCGGAGCTAATGATCTTGACGACAGCTCCCCCCGGCCGATTCCCCTGATGAAGGACCTGCTTTCCCAGGGGAAGGGCACGTTATGGCATCCCAGGCCAGACCTCTGGAACCTTCATGTCTGGCCCCTGGACGAGATGAGGAGATCCTGAGTGGCCTACCCCCTGCGGCGGTTAGGACCATCACTCAGGTTAGGGCCCTGGCCACTGCCCCTCTGCCCTCATCCTCTTAGGTGCCCCCCTCAACGCCACGTCCGGGCAGGCATCCATTCAAGATCCCCGCTTAAAGACGTCTATTAACACTCCACTAAACATCCTCTGATTCCACTTATCTGCTCCGTGTTTTCCCGCTCGCTCCCCAGTATCACTCACAGACAGTCTCTGTCGGAACGCTGGAGTGAAGACGACAGTATCAGAAGTTCATCCTATCACTGTAAGGACATTATTCATATTAAAGACAGTGCTTGCTAAGCAGAATAAATAATTTGATAGTTTGTTTTTTGTATCTTCATTGAGAATGTTTTGCTCCTGGTTTTCTATTATTGGTGCTAACTGCTAACAACTTGTACAAAATATCCATTCTCATAAGAAAATGAGAATTCTTGTCAAATCAAATTGATGTATCGATCTCATATGAATAGCACCGAATATGCTGTTATTGGCACAATTTGTAGAAAATGCCCTCACAAAGCTGACAGTTTGTCACACTGTAACTCCTGTGCAGTACATTTCCCCTTATCTATTTTCTCAGTTGAAACCAGTAATCTATAACTTATAGCCTATCATATAAATGACATTTTATTAAGACCATATTAAGAGTAGCCCAGATAGCAGGAGAGCATGTGAAAACCATTGAATCATCTGTTAATGTTAATGCATCAATACTCCCTGTAGCTCATTGGTTAGAGCATGGCACTATAGCAATGCCAATGTCAAGGGATTGCACATACTCAGAAACAAATGTATAGTATAATGCAATGTAATTCACGTTGGATGAAAGCGTCTGCCAAATGCATAAACGTAAATATCGCTTTTGCACCTGCAAATAATGTTGAAAAATTATTGTGACAATGCTGTATTGGCTATTATAAATGTTTTAAGAGTTGTACCTTAACATTGCACAACATAAAATATAGATTTACATATTTACTGAGTGCTACAGTGTCATAAGTTGAAAGACATCTCTAAGACCATGTAGTGTCTTCTCCTTCCCCAACCCTAAGTGCCCTTTTTTTGTTTCGGCCACTGCCCCTCAAAATGTCTGTGCACGGCCCTGCTTGTACAAGTAATTTATTTTTCCTTTACAAGGAATCCATCCCATGTTATAATCTCAGACATGGCCATGCACTAGTTTGGCCTTATTTATTGCATCGCATTTCTCCTTTGTGCTCTGCTAATTTAAAAACGCCTGTTATCATGTATATAATCAAATCATATTTTCCTAGTAAGATATGTAGTTCTTTTTAAAGAATAACAATTCTTTAGTTGTTTCACTTAAACAGAAAACAAAGTATATTTTGCTGACTATATTGCTTCTATCATGTTTCAGTTATGTAATATTGAGTATTTATTCATTTTTAATAATAAGTTGCCTAATATTGAGCTTTGATTATTAAAATCCACATGCAACTTAAATAATACATTAGCTGTTAAGACAATCATTTTTGATTTTTATATTTTTATAAATAAATTATAATTTTCTTAATTATACTATAATAATGCGTGGTGTGTTATCTGCATATCTTATATAGTCTGATATGCGATGTGTTAAAAATGTAATTTGGAAAACCTTTCAAAATAAAATTAAAACTAGGCCATTTCTTCTAAAATGTGAACTTAGTCTATGTGCTTGCATGTTTTAATAAACAATTACAGTGCATCTACATATTTGACCTTCTCATTACACCTATTTTATGACTAAAATTAACTAACATAGTTAGTTAGAATGAATTAATTTCCTTAGAACAACATGCCTCGGTTTCAAAGACAAGGCTTAAGACTAGTCCAAATATCTTAAAATATGTCAGTGGCATCTTTTTTGCCTTAAGATGCACATCAGTAATGTTTTTATGAAAGGCGTTTTAATAAACGTGACTTAATTAGACTAAATTGCCCGTGAAACCGGGCCTATATGTATCCATTTCAAAAACCTTCTGTTGTTCTTGTACAATAAATAAATAAGTTTACAGTTAATTTTTTTACTGTCTACCAATCAGTAATAAAACATGAATCAAAGGGACACAAGCTGTCAAACAAATGAACCATGAATGCTCCAATCCCTAAAGTAAAGAAACAAGTAGACAAAACAAATAAATTAAGTCTTAAGGGTAGCTAATGTATTGTTTTTGAACTTGGACAAGGCAACACGTTTCATATTTAATCGCCTATAGCCATGATTTAATTGGACATGAGTAGGTTTAAAGGAGTGATGTGGCTCCACCTTTCCAATTTGCCATTTCCCTAAGGGTGCAGGGCAGGTGTAACAACCTCTTAGACATGTGCTGACAAGTTTATGTTTCCATCTGAGGTGATTAAATAAGAACATAAGGTGTCATTCTGGAAAACAACAGCTGTATTAGCATTACATCATAATTAATTAACAGAATGACCTAGCATGCTAGACAGATGAGTGAAAGCTGAAATCAGAAACTGACAAGAAGTGCTTTGAGAATTGTCCTTTTCAATCAAAACATATTTAATGAATATGCGTCTGTTCAAGAGGTTGAACCCAGTGGGAAAAACTTCCCAAACAAAGCCTTGTCTAACCTCTTTGAAGTTTCTTTTCTTATACAGAAACCTTTTAACAATAAATAAGCAAGTTTGAATGTTGCTTTTTTAAAGTTCATGAAAGCCAAAATATGTATTGACCCAAAAACTGTTCTATATAAAGTTAAATGTTAATATGTCAGATTTTGTTGAAGGCAGTTTATGGTGAATTTAAATTTGGCATCAGATTTTATTTTGAGAAGTAATTTGTGTAAATAATCATTAACCTGTCAAAAAATGAGTCTTTTGAGAAGTCAAACCGAACAACAAACAAAAATGAGTAGGCCTAATGTGATGACCAGTGTTTTTGCATCTAGATTCATCCCACTATGAACATGAGAAAATCTAATGTTGTTGATGAATCACTAGAGGGCACTGCAGACCAGAACAGCAGGCAAACACACAGCTTGGTATAGTGTCAGTAAGAAGGACAGATTTTTGTGCAAGCAGACAGAACTGCCAACAATGATTTTTACTTTTCTTTTTTGACTCGTAACCTATGACATTTATACTGAGAAAAAATAAAAGTAATTGATTAATATTTGCATTGTTACTATTAAAGCTCAGTTGAATTTTTATTCATAAAATGCTGACTGGTCAGCAATGCAGTAATGCAGCTGCCATAGAGCAGGAAACAAGAGATAAGGAGCAAATGGTGTTAACTACATAACACAAATAGTTGTGTTAATGGCCTTTAAAGTTGCTTGGGGTATTCCAGAAAGCTGGTTATGTGAAATACCCGGGTAAGTTTAAGGCTAGGTTAGCTGAAAACCTCAACTTTCGGTTCCAAAAAACAGAGGTAACTTTCTGGGTATGTAAGTAACCATACCAACTCGCAATATTACAATTACATTTCCATTCTCACCTATCGCAATTCAGCATTCACAACTAATTTTACTATTAACTGTATTATTTAACCTTTTAAAATGAAATAATATTTAAATAAAATAATGTAAGCTGTTATTATTAAACTAATAATAAGGCTTTATGTAATTATATTGAATACTGTATATACTTTGAATTAGGTTTATTTAAACATCTCCAAATATCACTAGATGTATATGCACACCTTACAATTTCCAACAGTTAAAGGATGTTAATAGTGAAGAATTTTAACTCCAGAACAATTTATTGAGCAATTGCATATCATTACTCTTGTCCACTTATTAGGCAATATTTGATGCATTGGGTCAAATGGTCAGAGAGCCAGACTTAAAACTCAAAGGTTGCAAGTTCGTTTCCCAGGCTGGCAGGTTTCCAAGGCTTTATTAGGTGACCCCTAATGGGATCACCTATGGTATACTGTTCACATGTTTCAGTTCTTATTATAACTTTAAATCGATTTACATAATAAAATCCATCATACTGACTGTATTCCTTCAAAATGTCTTTCTTATCCTCAGCCTCTTCCTACAGTTTAGTATTGAAAGGCCTTTCTCCAAATTACAACTAGCCTTTCAGGATAGGCCTTTTCCATCTCTTTTAACATCTGGGAAGCCATGGTCTTTTAGCTAACAAAGTCAAACCAGCTTGAATGGCTGATAATTTCTAACATTAGCTAATTTCACAACATTCAGTATGCTCATCTTCTGTGCTGTTTGGATCACATTTATCCCAAACCTCAAGCTTTGGTTTATCATTCTGCATTTTTGCACCAAGATGTTCAGGCTCACAGGGTGATGTAACAGAAAACAAAGCAACATGTAATAGGAAACAAACAACATCTAAGTCTGAGTAAGAAATAAATATTTGCATGTTATTCTACACGTTTCATGTTGTTCATATGAAACAAATTGTTTCATTGTAAACTAATGTAATTCAATCATCGTTTCTACAAATGCAAGGCTATTTTGAAGGCCAGATCATAACTTCCTGCTTCTTTTTTTGTTGTTTATTTTTTGGTTTGCTGATCAATGGGTGAGGGTCAATCTGAATTGACAAGCTTTACTTAACTTTGACATTACAAACTGAACAACAAGATGATGCAAAGGCTCCACTGGCATTAAGTCACAGGGGAGCTAATTTAATAGTTGCCTTCACAAACATGGCAAACCACATAAGAAAGTAATTAAATAAACGCTGGAGGCTATACAATATTAATGTCATAAACCTCCAAGGGCTAAAAATGGTAAAAACAACTAAGGCAAAGAAAAACACCGGAAGCAACATATATTTTATTAGATTTCTTTCATTTATTTTGAAATGTGACAAACACAATTTGCCATGCATGTCAGGCCTGAATAAGGTAAAAAAATAAATAACAATAAAAGTGAAAATAAAATTAATAGAATGAAGAGGTTATAGGCTATGTATTAGTTATATACTTTAAAAAATGAATGTTTCCACAAAAAACATAAAAAATGCATTAAAAAGCTTCAAACTATACAGATTTTTAGCATTCACACTAGTATACTGTTTAATTTACAAATTAATTTCCCAGAAGGAAGCAAGTCATACTGAACATGCAATGGTTGAAATTGGTCACACACAAAATCTTTTGCATTTGGTTAAGAATACATTGACCACAAATTGTTCATTCCTAATCAGATTTATAAGCCTAAATTTAAGTTGACAGTGAAGGACAATATGTCACGGGTCCTCTGTTTTAAGATTTATCATTAGAATGTATTTTTGCATCAGTCCGCAAATTGGCTTATTTCTGACTAGAAAATTGCACTACAAAGTAAACTTAAAGTAATAGTTCCTTAAAAAATTAAATACTGTCAAAATTGTTAAAAACCTGAATCTTTATTATTACATATTTTGAGAAATGTCTCTGTGGTTTTGTGTTCATACAGTGGAAATTTGGGCCAGTGTTGTTTGGTTACCAACATATTTCAAAATATCTTATTTTGTGTTATGCAGAAGAAAATGTCATACAGGTTTGACATGACATTGGTAAACTGACACTGCCCTGTTGAACTGGATAGATAAAAATAGAATTTAATAAAAACAAGTACCACACATTTTTGTTTACTCTTGTAAATACAGTATTTTTGTTTATTTCAAACATTTAGGCAATTGGAACTAATTAGCATGACAATTCTGCATACTTGACCTGAGTCATGTCTTGACCTCTGAGGTCATTGGCTGCATTCTCAATCATTCATTCTTATAGTGATGTCTGTAAAAGTATAAATACTGTATCAGGTCATTGACATTTAGAAGCTCCATCTGAGGTCATTGGGATGCATATCTATCTTTACACAACCATTGTTTTTCATTGCCTTTATACTAAGGTCGAAAACGCTCTTTGTCGAATGATGGGAGACCCAAAGTACCCATTGCTGTTCAAGGAGGGAGACATAACTATCGGAGCACTTTTGTCAATTCACAGTAAAGAAACATCACCATCATTCGAGTTTACACAAAAACCTCAGATTCTGTTATGCTCTAGGTTTGTTACATTTTATATTATTTGAGAAAAGGCAGGGTGAATAATTCATTTAACACATGAATACATAAATATATTGAACTTTTTTTTACTACTTCTAAAATGTGACAGTGTAAATCTTAGAGACTTGCGGCTGGCTCAAACTATAATCTTTGCAATTGAGGAGATTAACAGAAGTGACACGTTGCTTCCAAATATATCTGTTGGCTACAAAATTTATGATACGTGTGCTTCAAGACTGTCTTCAATGAGTGCAACTATGGCATTGATGAATGGAGCGGCATTTACACCAAGAGAAACATGCAGTGGACAGACACCTATACATGCTATCATAGGAGAAACAGAGTCTTCTTCCACAATAGTTCTTTCCAGAACCACAGGACCTTTTAAAATTCCAGTGGTAAGAGGCAATAAACGTAAAAGTTTGACACAAGCACAGTTTTTCTGCATCAACATTTTACTGTTTCATATGCTTTCTTTTTCAGATAAGTCCTTCAGCAACATGTGAATGTCTCAGTAATAGGAAAGAATACCCATCATTCTTCAGGACTATTGCTAGTGATTATCACCAGAGCAGAGCACTTGCATACATAGTCAAACACTTTGGTTGGTCTTGGGTTGGAGCTGTGAACAGTGACAATGACTATGGAAACAATGGAATGGCCATATTTCTGAATACAGCACATGAGGAGGGCATTTGTGTAGAGTACTCTGTGAAATTCTACCGAACAGAGCCTGAAAAACTGCAGTATGTGGTAAACATAATAAAGCAAAGCACTGCTAAAGTCATTGTTGCATTTCTATCCCATGTTGAAATGGGATATCTGCTTGAGCAGTTGAGTATTCAGAAAATTACAGGCCTCCAAATGATTGGTGTAGAAGGATGGATAACATCAAAGAGTTTATTCACTCCAAACAGTTTTCATGTGCTCGGAGGATCGCTGGGTTTTGCGGTGAAAAACATTAACATCGCTGGATTTTCAGATTATGTTATAAAAGCATTTTGGGACACAGCTTTTCCATGCTCACAAGAAGATGGGAATTCATCTCAAGGTCAAGTAGATTGCAGTAGATATCAGGATCTACTTGTGCTAAAAAAGTATATTGAAGAACGACCTGAACAAACATATTCAGGTAACATCTATAAAGCAGTATATGCTGTGGCCTATTCACTACACAATCTACTCATGTGCAAAGAAAAAGAAGGTTGTGAGAAAGACCTGACAATACAACCACATCAGGTAAAACAGAAATAGAAAGAGAGTGAAGGTAATACTATTTTTGTTTATGCATTAATGTTTGTTAGAATTACTTTTTGCCAGGTTATTGAGGCTCTGAAAAGGGTCAATTTCACAGTTAAATTTGGAGATCGTGTGTGGTTTGACAGCACTGGTGGTGCAGTAGCCCAGTATGAAGTTGTGAACTGGCAGCAGGACTCTGATGGATCAATTCAGTTTAAAGCAGTGGGTTACTATGATGCCTCACTGCCCCCTGACCAGCGCTTTGTTCTTGATACCGAAATCATAATCTGGGCTGGAGGACAGGTAAATATAATGCTGATCTATCTAGCTTTGGTTCCTAAGTGTTATAACCAAAGTTTTATCCCAAAACACCCATTTTGATCGACTTGGTTCTAAGTGGACAACGTGAATGTATTTAAAACGAATGTCTTCCATGTAGAAGCCAAGGTCTGTGTGCAGTGAGAGTTGTCCTCCAGGCACTAGGAAGGCTGGACAGAAAGGAAGACCTGTCTGCTGTTATGACTGTATTCCATGTGCAGATGGAGAAATCAGTAATGAGACAGGTAAACTTCAGCCCAAATCAAAGTTTTATAGGAAACTGATTAGTTGCTTTTTTTGTATTTTTCTTTTACTGTTCAGGAAGCAGTTTCTTAGCAAAGGAGTTCAAAACTGAAGTTTCGATTTGTTTCTAATTCTTGCAAACACAACTTCCTTTCCAGATTCAAATAACTGCATGCAGTGTCCAGGGGAATTCTGGTCTAATGCTGAGAGAAATAAATGTGTGTTAAAGGCTGTAGAGTTTCTGTCATTCACAGAAGTTATGGGTATAGTGCTGGTCTTTTTCTCACTGTTTGGAGTAGGAATAACTGTACTGGTCACAGTCCTGTTCTACAGTAAGAAGGACACCCCCATAGTAAAAGCCAACAACTCAGAGCTGAGCTTCCTGCTGCTCTTCTCATTGACTCTGTGTTTTCTCTGTTCACTTACTTTCATTGGTCGTCCCACTGAGTGGTCCTGTATGTTACGTCACACAGCGTTTGGGATCACTTTTGTCCTCTGTATCTCTTGTGTTCTGGGGAAAACAATAGTTGTGTTAATGGCCTTCAAGGCCACACTTCCAGGAAGTAATGTCATGAAATGGTTTGGGCCTGTACAACAGAGACTCAGTGTTCTTGCCTTTACACTTATACAGGTTCTTATCTGTGTGCTTTGGCTAACAATATCTCCTCCTTTTCCCTATAAAAATATGATATATTATAAAGAGAAGATCATTCTTGAGTGCAGTCTGGGTTCTAATGTAGGTTTCTGGGCTGTAATGGGTTATATAGGACTACTGGCTCTATTGTGCTTAAATCTAGCTTTTCTGGCTCGGACGCTGCCTGATAACTTCAATGAAGCTAAATTCATCACATTCAGTATGCTCATATTCTGTGCCGTGTGGATTACATTTATTCCAGGTTATGTCAGTTCTCCTGGAAAATTTACTGTAGCTGTGGAGATATTTGCCATTTTAGCTTCAAGCTTTGGTTTATTATTCTGTATATTTGCACCTAAATGTTTCATCATCCTGTTTAAGCCTGAACAAAATACAAAACAACATTTGATGGGAAAAACACAATCTAAGCCCCACTGAGAAATAAACTGACAGGGCTATATTTGCATGGAAGTTGTCTATGGTTCATGTTTTTTTCATATTTGAGCATGTTATAATCAGACTACTGTCATATACAGTATATGCTGTTACACTGGTGCTTTACCACAAGGCTTTTTTGAGGGTCAGAAATACATATCTTACTTTCTGGCATTTGTTTGTGAGAGGGTGAAATTAAAGTGACATGCAGTAACACAAAGGACTTTCACATGTCACAACCTGAAAAACAGCTTGATGCAACAGCTCCACTGACATGTATTCACACGGGAGCAAATTTAATAGGTGCCTTCACAAAGCAAAAGAGAAACCCATTAATTAAAGCATAGCCGCAGGCTACAGGATGTTTATGTCATGGACATCTAAAGGGATGAATTGGTTTTTAAACAACTAATAAAATTAACAAACATATGATGCAACTGACTCTTAAATTAAATCTGGAGGGATTATACTGTTTTTGTGTTTTTCTGTTCATGAAATCTTGGAAGTGGTATCATTCAGGCCACATGGACTCACAACGCCTCTGAATGAGTCTTGTGGTTTGTGGCACCAAAATAGCCGATTCTTTAAACGGATACTCCACCCAGAAATGAAAATTCTGTCATCAATTATTTCCCCTTAAATTGTACCAAACTGTTGAACACAAAGAAAGATATTTGGGAAAATATTATAAACAAACATTTCTAGGACATCATTGACTGCCATAGTAGGAAAAATGAAAATGGTAGTCAAAGGTGCCCCAGAACTGTTTGCTTACCTATATTCTTAAAAATATCTAATTTTATAATGAACAGAACAAAAAAAATATATATATATAGAGGCCTATATATACAATCATTTTTCTTAATATGGTAGTCAATGATGTCCCAGAAATATCAGTTGATAACATTTTTCCAAATATCTTTCTTTGTGTTCATCAGAACAAAGACATTTATACAGGTTTGGAACAACTTGAGGGTGAGTAAACAGAATTGACAGAATGTTCATTTTTGTGTGGAGTAAATTTGAAGTAGCAAGGTGGGACCTAAACCGATTTGTTGGTCCAGCACATACCACACATGATTAAGATCTGAGGACTTTGGTGGCCAAGGTAAAACCTTCTTGAAGAAGCCATCTTGATGAGGATGACTGGCGTCTCTGAGGGGCTCGAAAGGGGCCGTACCAAGGCCCTGCAAGACCACATTAAGGTGCCAAGAGGGTACGGAGCGCGGTCGAGGTGGATTCACCCAATAGCGGCTACATACACTTTCAACGTGGATGGGGAGAGGTTACTCTATAGTCTCTCTTGTAGGAAGGCCAACACTGACCCGATCGAGCAATTCCGTGTGTTCTCCCTGTGGGAAGAACACCAGAACGAGAAGAGACGCCACTTATAAGCGTATAGACGCCTACTGGCGGGGGCTCTAGCCTGCAGGACGGTCTCTCTGAGCACCGGCAGCAAGCCACTCAAGGTCTCCTCGTCCCGTCCAGGGGCCAGACATGGAGATTCCAGAGGCCTGGCTTGGGGTGCCACACTGTGCCCTTCCCCTGCGACAGAAGGTCCTTCATCAGGGGAATCGGCCAGGGGGAACTGTCGTCAGAGCCACCAGGTCTGAGAACCAAGTCTGGTTAGGCCAGTAAGGCACAACTACCAGTACTTCATGTCCCTCTTCCGTGACCTGTGCAAGGAGGCTCACTGGGGGGAAGGCGTACTTCCGCTTGTCCCACGGCCAGCTTTGTGCTAAGGCATCCGTGCCGAGGGGTCTCATGCGCCTGGCCGAACTGCTCCCATATGAGTCGGACTGCGCGGGGATGGAGTTGCCAATCTCCGTGGGGCATCCCCTGATGAGAGAGTGCATCGACTGTCTGGTTCAGGTTACCTGGGATAAAACTGGCTCGCAGGGACTTGGTCACCTGCTGACTCCAGAAGAGGAGGCGTCGGGTGAGTCGTGACATCTGCCGTGAGCGTATGCTGCCTTGCTGATTGATGTACGCCATCAATGTACGCTGTCCGACCGGACCAGCACGTGTTTGTCCTGCACGAGGGGACGGAGCCTCCTCAGTGCCAAAAAGACAGCCAGCAACTCTAGGAAGTTGATGTGCCACCGCAGCTGGGGACCCGTCCACTGCCCCGATACTGCGTGCCCGTTGCACACGGCACCCCACCCCTGCAGGGAGGCATCTGTTGTGACCACGACGCACCTCAAAACCTGCCTGAGTGGAACCCATTACTCGGAGAAAGGCCAGATCTGACCAGGGGTTGAGGGTGCGAAGACACTGAGGCGTTACCGTAATGCGCCTGGTGCCGGTGTGCCACGCCGTCCAGGGAACACGACTCTGAAACCAATGCTGAAGCGGCCGCATGTGCATCAACCCGAGAGGGATTACCCCTGTCGAGGACGCCATGTGCCCCAGGAGCCTCTGAAAATGTTTCAGCGGGACCGCTGGAGTCCGCCTGACCAATTTCAGACAGTTCAGCACAGACTGCGCACGCTCATTGGTGAGATGCGCTGACATACGGATAGAGTCTAGTTCCATACCGAGATAAGAGAAACCCAGGGAAAAACTCTCTCTTTGTGAGAATGTGGGCGCCAGGCCCTGATAACGTAAGGTAAGGCCGGGGTCGGGCCCTATGTTAGTTTCCCCGGGTTCTTCCCATCAGGGCTGCTTAGAGGTCCTCTTAGCGGATTGCTGATGGGGGAGCAGATGCTTTCCTCCACGGGGGCCTGCGTCTCGGGTGGGCCGTCGTCTGGGAGGGCCCTGGAACCGGAGGAGCCGCCGCGGGTGGGCGGGGCTGCTGGGAAGCAGGCTGCACTCAGGACCGTGACGACTGATTGGTGGTCACGTCGCAGCAGGATCTGTTTGATCACCTCAGTCTGCTTCTGCACTGTGGAGAACTGTTGTGACACGTCCTCCAAACAGCCCAGCTTGTGAGATGGGTGCATCCAGAAGGCGGGCCTTCTGGGTGTCGCCCATCTGCGCAAGGTTGAGCCACAGATGCCTCTCTTGGACCACGAGTGTGGACATCAACCGACCCAAGGCACGTGCCGTGGCATTCGTCACCCGGAGCGCGAGGTCAGTGGCAGTGCGTAACTTGCTCATGCGAGTTGAGTCAGCCTTCCCATCGTCCAGGTCTTTCAGGGCTGTAGCCATAGCGTGTCGCCATGTCCAGCAGCATTGTAAGACATGAGTGTCAAAGAAAGTTTACAAGCTTTGGATGAAAGTCTAGGTCGACCCCTCTAGGTGGCAGCTGTCTGCGGGCACAGGTGCACCGCGACTGCACGCTCCACCTGGAGGATGTCGACATAGCCTTTGGTCGCCCCGCCATCCAGGGAAGTAACAGCCACCGAGCCCGCTAGCCTGCAACGTGCCGAGAACGGTGCATGAGACAGAACGCTGAGACAGAACTGCACCTATCCCGACATCGGATGCATCGACCTCGACAATGAATTGCCGCTCGGGTTCTGGAAAACAAAGCACAGGAGCAGAGACAAAATGGGACTTGAGGTTATCAAAGGCTACCTGAGCTTGGGAATTCCACCTGAAAGAAACCTTGGTGGAGGTCAATGTGGTGAGCGGAACAGCAATCTGGCCGAAACGCTGGATAAATCACCGGTAAAAATTGGCGAAATTGTGACGGCGTGGAATTCGCACTTCTCCGCCTTAACAAAAAGCTGATTTTCTAATAACCGCTGGAGAACCTCCCTGACTCGTTCCTGGAGAGAAGGGGGGAAAAATAAGAATGTCATCCAGGTACACATAAACAAACCGATTAATCATGTCTCCCAACACGGCATTGACGAGGCCCTGGAAGACGGCAGGAGAATTGGTTAAACCAAACAGGAGACCCAAATACTTGTAGTGTCCCGAGGGTGTATTAAATGCCGTCTTCCACTCGTCCCCTCTCGGATACGAACCAGGTGATAGGCATTGCATAGGTCTAGCTTGGTAAAGACCCGAGCTCTCTGCAAGAGTTTGAAGGCAGTTGACATGAGAGGCCAGGGGTACTTATTTTTAACAGTAATCTCATTCAAACCTCGATAATCAATACATGGGTGCAGGGAGCCGTCCTTCTGGACAAAGAAGAAGCCCGCACCTGCCGGTGAGGAGGAGTGGCGAATGAGCCCAGCTTGTAGACACTCGTGAATGAATTAATTCATGGCCTCTCTTTCAGGACCGGACAATGAATAGAGATGCCCCTTGGGCGGAGAAGTGCCCGGGAGGAGGTCAATGGCGCAGTCGTAGGGGCGATGCAGAGGGAGAGAGGTGGCTCGCGACCTGCTGAACACCGTGCGCAGATCGTGGTACTCCTCCAGGACCCCAGTCAAATCGGTGGCTTCGACCTGCAACACAGAAGGCACAGAGACAGGAGAAGGGGCAGAACCAAGACAAGACGCATGACAAGAAGAGCTCCAGGCCAAAATAGAATTCTTAACCCAATCAATGTGAGGATTGTGCTGTGACAACCAAGGATGCCCTAATATGAGGGGAGTATTGGGGGAATCGAGGATGTACAGCTCAATACACTCACACTGATTCCCAGAAAAGAAAGAGTCTTACGTGAGGGGTGACGTGAGTTACGGTTACGGCTTGGCGAGGAGCTTAACTGGGATCTTCCACCGGCTTGCTGTGGCTGCATTGAGAAAATTTCCCTCAGGTCCTGAGTCGAGAAGCACTCGACCGGTGTGACCAGCAAATGAAATCCGGAATGGCAGCAGGTTGCGGGAGACAGGAGAGGTAATAGGAATGGTGCCCATCCGGACTCTCCGCATTACGGATGGGCGGGATCTTTTAACGGGCACTGTTACTGACACGGATTTCCCACATTAGAAGCAAAGTCATCCTAGCAGACGCTGCTGCTTCTGCTGCGGAGACAAACGTGAGTGTTCTAGTTGCATCGGTTCATCATCGGTGCCTGCTCCGACTGTTCTCTGAGGAGTGTTGGCGTCCCGGACAAGCCAGGAGGGCGGTGAGGCGCCGGCGGTTGTTAATCTGGCTCTCGACCTGAAGACACAAGTTGGTGAGAGCTTCCAGATCCCGAGGTGCGTTGAGAATGGCGTTCGTCTGCGATGGTGGAATTCAGCCCGTCGAGGAATCGAGCGCTTAGCGCCCCTTCGTTCCATTCGCAGATGGCTGCTAGCATCTGCAATTTGATAGAGTAGTCCGTGATCGAATTCCTGCCTTGAGTCAAATGAGAGAGCTGTGCCGCTGCCTGCTCACCTTGGGCCGACCGGTCGAACAGCCTCATCATCTCTGTTCGGAACTCCCCAAAGGAGTGACAACACGGAGCGTGGGCATCCCATACGGCAGTCCCCCATTCACGTGCTCGACCCGTTGGAAGAGTTAAGACAAATGCCACTATCGCCTCTTCGGCATGGCTGGAGAGAGAACACCAGAGTGCACTGCGAAAGAAATGGTCGGCAGGCATTGGTATCTCCGCTGTAGATCGGAGGACTATTGATGTGAGGCTCCGACTCCACTGAAAGTCCTCGTGGCAAAGAGCTGGCAGCAGCCCGGGTTATGGTGAGCTCTCGTCGTAGTTAAGCAATAGCCGGAGTGAAGAGAGCAGGATGGTCCGGGACACCAAAAGAAACATGGGAAAACAGAGCTTGAGAACAATGGAACTAGGCACTGGAGACTTGGACTAAAGGAATACTACCAGAGAGTTAAATTAGAGACTTCCCAACTTCAAACGAAAACACACCCACACAAGACACAAAGCCGTGACAAGACTGAGATCACGACAAGTACCAGAGAAAAAAAGGTCTTAAATTGAAATATTGTGTATAAAGTTATAAGAGAAAACAATTAATAGTATGATAAACCATACAACAAAATATAGAGTTCTTTCATATAAAGAAGAATTCACAAAGCAGTGTTTGTGAGTCTTTCAGCATTTGATAGGCATTACATTTCAGAATAAATAAAAGTTTGTTCTGATTTTAGAATCTGATTGGCCGAGCTGCATTTCTGAAGAGCTGATATACAGAAGTGATATTTCTGTTACACCTTTAATCCATTTTATGACTTGAATTAAACAAACTGACACAACTTTGAGTGGTTCGGGTAGATTTTATGTTCACCCTCAGTGGATGTATTGTGGTGACTGATCGGTGTATACCTGGACTATTCGAACAATATAAACACAAGCAAATGTTTAGGTGCCACTGTGTAGTAAATCGTCTTGATTACGGATGTAACGTCTTGGTTACGGATGTAACCTCAGTTCCCTGATGGATGGAACGAGACGTTGTGTCGAGCCGACAGATGGGGTTCGCTCTTGAGAACCTAGCGGACTGAAGTAGTTAACCGCAAGGTGGGAGTCCACCTAGGGAGGTCATGGGTTACTGAGGTGGGAACCATGCATGAGGATACATCAGACGGAACCACCCAAGGGGGGGGTTACCACGTCTGGAGCACAAGGTCCGGTTAGAGCTATGTGGTAGATAACTCAACTGTTCCCCGGCCTAATGGGGCAGGGCTGCTCTGCCCAGCCTTCCCCCCAGGAAGGTGCTTAATGATGGATGGAATGCCTGTTCTTTACCCAGTGGGGAAAGAAGGGAGGCGGAAATAGCCGCTGACCCACCTAAGGAAGGGGGGAAGGGCTTTCGCAGGCGTACGGCCTACCGGCTGCCGGTCCTACATGTTGCCATGCAGAACACGGGCTGTCACCGGTTCTACACGGAGGTTGTATAACCTCGCGAAGGTGTTGAGTGTAGCCCAACCCGCAGCTCTGCATATGTCTGTCAGAGAGGCGCAGGTGGAGTGAGCTCTCACTGCTAATGGGCAAGGGCAGTTTTGGGATTGGTAGGCCGTCGTGACAGCGTCCACAATCCAGTGCGCCAACCTCTGTTTGGAGATAGCCCTCCCCTTCTGCTGTCCTCCGAAACAGACAAAGAGCTGATCCGAGCTCCTGAAGCTCTGTGTGCGGTCTAAGTAGAGGCGCAGTGCACGTACTGGACACAACACGGACGGGGTTGGGTCTTCCTCCCCAGTGGAGAGCACCTGTAAGTTCACCACCTGGTCCCAAAAAGGAGTGGTGGTAACTTTGGGCACGTAGCCGGGCCGAGGTCTCAGGATAATGTGAGAATCCCTGGGTCCGAATTCTAGGCAGTCAGGGGACACTGAGAATGCTTGACGGTCCCCTACCCTCTTGATGGAGGCGAGCGCCATCAGGAGTACCGTCTTCATCGTGAGATGAGAAAGAGCGGTATCTCCTAGGGGCTCGAAGGGGGGCCTGATGAGCCATCAAGGTCCCAAGAGGGTATGAAACGCGGATGAGGCGGATTCCGCCTTCTCGCGCCCCTAGGAACCTGATGACCTGGGATGCCATAACGTGCCCTTCCCCTGGGAAAGCAGGTCCTTCGTCAGGGGAATCGGCCAGCGGAGAGCTGTCGTCAAGAGCATTTTCTCCGAGAACCAAGTCCGGTTGGGCCAGCGTGGCACAACGAGTAACACTTGATGCTCCTCTTCCCTGACCTTGCACAGAGTCTGTGCAATGAGGCTCACTGGGGGGAAGGCGTACTTCCGTTTGTCCTGCGGCCAGCTGTGTGCTAGGGCATCCGTGCCGAGGGGAGCCTCGAAAAGGGAGAACCAAAGCGGGCAATTGGTGGTTTCCAGGGAGGCGAACAGGTCTACCTGAGGGGAGTGAGGGCGGCTTCCATAATCTTCGTAAAGACTCGTGGGGACAGGGACAGACCGAAGGGGAGGACTCTGTACTGATATGCCTGACCCTCGAAAGCGAACCGTTGGAACGGGCGATGACGAGGGAGAATCGAGACTTGAAAGTAAGCGTCCTTCAGGTCGATTGCCATGAACCAATCCTGACATCTGACAGATGTCGAACCACCCGGGGGGTGGTTCGATGGCTGGCAGTGCGGGTCTCTCGCCGGGGGCGGACCCCCGGGGAGGAGACTGGCTCAGCTGGTTTGCCTGCCTGGCGATGCAGCTCCACGCACCGTCGATTTGAGAGTGCTCAGGGCTGCAATGTATATTCGATGTTGCGCCTCGCCAGGACGCAACGTCGAGTAGCCGAACACTGTCTTGCAGAGGGTGAGAGCGGCTGTGAGAAACACCCAGGGAGATTGGAAACTCTCTTTGTGAGAAAGTGGGTGATAGCCCCCCCGGCCATGGCGTGGAGAGAGGAGGCAGCTTGGCCCGCAGCAGCGTAGGCCTTCGACACCAGTGATGCCGAAGTCCTACACGCTTTGGACGGGAGTTTTGGTCGGCCTCTCCAGGTGGACGCCGCCTGCGGGCACAGGTGCACCACGACTGCACGTTCCACATGGGGCACGTCGACGTAGCCTTTAGCTGCCCCACCATCGAGGGAAGAAAGAGTGACTGAACTGGTCTGACGTGTACGAGCCGAAAAAGGGGCGTTCCACGTCTTCGTCAGTTCCTCATGCACCTCTGGGAAGAACGGAACCGGGGTTGGGCGCGGCTTGGAGTCGCGTTCAGAGCCCAAGAACCATGTGTCCAGCCGTGAGCGCTGGGGGAGAGGCACTGGAGTGCACTCTAACCCAATGCTCACGGCGGCCCGGGAAAGCAGGCTGACATCTCGAAATCCGCTTCTTCCTGAGCTCGACCCCCGTGGGGGGGAGCTGCAAGAAATCGTCGGCATCGGATGTTAGCAAATCGCTCTCCGATGCTGCGAAAGACATCTCATCTTCTTCACACAACGTTTCCGAATGCGTGAATGAGGATGCAGACGGTATGGTACCACCTGCTAGGGAACGGTCAGGCGAGCGAGACGGGGTGTGAGCGATCCGCTAGCGCTTGGCTAATGGATTTACGCTCGCAGTGGCCCCCATATCACCCTCACCGCTCGCCTTGGCGGACGGTATGGCCTTAGCCATTCTCTTCATGGCCCGGGAAGCATGCACCATGACCGCAACGTCTGAATGACCATCCGCCAGCAGTGAGGGCAAGATGAGTCAACGAAGGATGCCTCAGTGTGCTGGAGACCCAAACACTTGAGGCAGACATCGTGTCCATCCCCCTCCTCGATGAGGGTACCGCACCCATGAGAACAGTGGGACATGCCACGCTGGAGAAATTTGCTCTTTTAGATATCTCGAAAACCTCTAGAACCGCCGAGACACCCAGGGGAAGTTTGCCGCAGGAAGGGACAGTCCGCTGCACCACGTCGTAGAACCGGCAGTCTGTGTTGCTAAGTAGTAGCGAAGGTCTGCAATCCACGAGCGAAGGCTTCGAAGAACAAAAGGTGAATGAATGAGGCACGCCATCTCCCTTTTATACCCAGATATCCGGGGGCGGAGTCCGGCATGCAAATTTCATTCGCCAATTTCATTGGGCTTTTCTAAGTAGTCGGAAGTGATTGGTTCTCAAGGACGAACCCCATCTGTCGGCTCGACACAACGTCGAGAGACCGACAGAAAGGGAACATATGTTTAGGCCACAATGGATTTGTCTTTGGCAGTTTGGGACTCCTAAACAACAAGAGCAAGAAACAAAGGTTTTGACAGGTTTTTAGACCAGGAGAATAGATAGAATAGATAGTTCTTATTTGCTTTGCATTGAACAAGAAATAGTGATGCATTGAACAAGATGCAAAAGGAGTATACAGTACAGTAGAAATAAAGATATATACAAAAAAAATTCCCAAACAAGCAACCAACTAATCAAGCACAGAAGTGTAAATATTAAACTTGCTTTGGACTAGGCAAAGTTTGAAAGACTATTAGAGGCTATTACAGGAGATCGCTTTCAACTGACACTGGGAAACTTTTATGCATTTTGGCTCTTCATTTACGAAAGAACAATGTTTTGGGGAACTGAAAACGCAAAGGAAAACGGGTCTCAAAGTGTAAGGTTTTGAAAACGACAGCGTTATCTTCTACATGTAACTTCAAAGCTGAAACTTTCTGAAAATTCTGACGTCATACATGAATATTCACATTACAATACTGACGGCTTCCAGTAGGCTACTGTGCGTCTGTGCTACGTGCCATTAACATTTCTCCAGCAAAAAGTAGATTTACTGCAACACTATGATGCGGATAGATATTATTTACATAGACCAAACTTTAAACACAAATACACACAGACAAATGGTATTTAAAAACAGGCTATGCATATGTGCGCAGGCATGTAGAGTTTCTTTACAATATGACATTGCCATCCACTGGTCTGGCATGCGCACTACAGTGTTTTTACTTGTTTTCACGAAATCAAGTAAACACAGATCGTTTTGACAATGGCTTCGTTTATTTGTGAAACTTTTATAAAAAAGCTAAGGAAAAACTTTTCTATTCCATTTTTGTTGCATAAATGTGCTCTTAGACACTACACTCTTAAATCATCGCTTCATGATGCCATAGAAGAACCTATTTTGTCTAAATGGTTCCATAAGCAACATTTAACATCTGAAGAACCTTTCTGTTTCACAAAAGGTTACTTGTGGTGAAGAAGTTTCTTCAGATTATAAAAACGTAAGAAACAGATGGTTCTTTAAAGAACCTTTGACTGAATGGTTCTTTGTGGAACCAGAATGGTTCTTCTATGGCATTGCTGAGTGTATGTTATCCAAATCTGAGAGTACACAAATGCCAATGTTCAATGGTTTAAGAAAATCTGATTAGTTTTGATTGTAATTTTGAACTAGTTGACCTGGCTCATGCTGTGCCCTAGGAGGTCATTGGCTACATTTGCAATCATTCAACCATGTTAATTGTGCCTACAAAGCAAATGCAAATACCGTATCAGTTTAGTTGCATTTGCTAACCACAGCTGAGCTCAGTCTTAGGGATGCTGATCTTTCTATACACACTCCTGATTTTCCATCATCCTTATGCGAGGGCGGAAAACACTCTTTGCCAAATGATGGGTGACCCTAAATACCCTCTGCTGTACAAGAATGGGGACGTAACTATTGGGGGACTTTTTGCAATACATAGTAAAGAAACCTTATCTTCATTTGAGTTTACACAGAAACCTCAGGTTTTATCATGCTCCAGGTGTGTTTTATAGGAATTCAGCCAATGTATTTAAATTTTTTTTGAAGTATTTAAATGAAGTTATAACATCTTGATTCAAGTATTTTGTTATGATATTTTTAGGTATCAGTCATATATAACATTTAAAAAAGAACAGGAACAGATACTTAATATGTTTAATTATTTGGTTACTATTTAGCCCAATGCTTCCTTGTTTCCACAGTGTGAATCTAAGAGACTTTCGTCTGGCTCAGATCATGACATTTGCTATTGAGGAGATTAATAGAAGTGCAATTTTGCTCCCCAATGTTTCTATTGGCTACAGAATCTATGATACCTGTGCTTCAAGATTGTCTTCTATGAGTGCAACTATGGCAGTGATGAATGATCAGGAGTTTGCAGAAGAAGACAAATGCAATGGACAGACTCCTATACATGCTATCATAGGAGAAACAGAGTCTTCTGCCACAGTGATGCTGTCCAGAACCACAGGACCTTTTAAAATCCCAGTGGTAAGAGGCAATAACATGTAGAGTTTGACCCAGTTAACTACATGACCATTTCACTATTTTCTGTGCTTTCTTTCGTCAGATAAGTCACTCAGCAACATGTGAATGTCTCAGTAATAAGAAAGCTTACCCATCATTCTTCAGAACTATCGCTAGTGATTATCACCAGAGCAGAGCACTTGCATATATAGTCAAACACTTCGGCTGGTCTTGGGTTGGAGCTGTGAACAGTGACAATGACTATGGAAACAATGGAATGGCCATATTTCTGAATACAGCCAAAAAGGAGGGGATATGTGTAGAGTACTCTGTGAAATTCTACCGAACAGAGCCTGAAAAACTCCAAAAAGCAGTAGACATAATAAAAAAAGGCACTGCGAAAGTGATTGTTGCATTTATTTCAGTTTTTGAGATGGGATTACTTATTGAGCAGCTACGCATTCAGAACATTACAGGCCTACAAATTATTGGCGTAGAGGCATGGATAACTTCAAAGAGTTTGATTAATCCAAACACTTTTCATGTTCTGGGAGGGTCACTGGGGTTTGCAGTAAGAAAAATTGCTGTTGAAGGGTTTTCAGATTATGTTACAAAAACATTTTGGGACACAGTTATTCCATGTTCACAGAGCGATGACAATTCATCTAAAACTGAACTAAATTGCAACACATATCAGGATCTACTTGTGTTGAGAAATTACAATGAAGATGTGTCTGAACAAAGATTTTCAAGCAATGTCTACAAAGCAGTTTATGCTGTGGCTTATTCATTACACAATCTACTCAAATGTACAGAACATGAAGGTTGTGAGAAAGAACTGACAATACAACCACAGCAGGTAAAAAGGCAAAGAGAATGTGATATTAAAAGAAAAGGGAACCCCATTACTGTTTCTGCCTCAATGACTGCTATTTTAATATTTTGCTAGGTTGCTGAGGCTCTGAAAAAAGTCAACTTCACTGTAAAGTTTGGAGATCATGTGTGGTTTGACGACACTGGTTCAACAATAGCCCAGTATGAAGTTGTGAACTGGCAGCAAAACAAAAATGGATCAATTCAGTTTAAAGCAGTGGGTTACTATGATGCCTCACTGCCCCCTGACCAGCGCTTTGTACTTAACACTGAAAACATCATCTGGACTGGAGGACAGCTGCAGGTAAATGATAAAATACAACGTTTAATTTGTTTTAAAAGTGAAAAAAGCAATGGCAAGTGTTTTTAAAAAAAATAATACAACCTTTATTTCTTTATTCGATTTTTAAAAGAAATTGTATGTGTTTGCTTGTAGAAGCCAAGGTCTGTGTGCAGTGAGAGTTGTCCTCCAGGCACTAGGAAGGCTGGACAGAAAGGAAGACCTGTCTGCTGTTATGACTGTATTCCATGTGCAGATGGAGAAATCAGTAATGAGACAGGTAAACTTCAGCCCAAATCAAAGATTCAAAGAAAACTGGTTAGTTGCTCCTTCTGTGCTTTCCTTTTCCTGTTCAGGCTACAGTTTCTGATCAAAGGAGTTCATAATTAAAGTACTTCAATTACCTCTAAATATGGTAATCATATCTTTCTTTCCAGATTCAAATAACTGCATGCAGTGTCCAGGGGAATACTGGTCTAATGCTGAAAAAAGTAAATGTGTGTTAAAGACTGTAGAGTTTCTGTCATTCACAGAATTTATGGGTATAGTGCTAGTCTTTTTCTCACTGTTTGGAGTAGGAATAACTGTACTGGTCACAGTCCTGTTTTACAGTAAGAAGGACACCCCCATAGTAAAAGCCAACAACTCAGAGCTGAGCTTCCTGCTGCTCTTCTCATTGATTCTCTGTTTTCTCTGTTCACTTACTTTCATTGGTCGCGCCACTGAGTGGTCCTGTATGTTACGTCACACAGCGTTTGGGATCACTTTTGTCCTCTGTATCTCTTGTGTTCTGGGGAAAAACAATAGTTGTGTTAATGGCCTTCAAGGCCACACTTCCAGGAAGTAATGTCATGAAATGGTTTGGGCCTGTACAACAGAGACTCAGTGTTCTTGCCTTTACACTTATACAGGTTCTTATCTGTGTGCTTTGGCTAACAATTTCTCCTCCTTTTCCCATTAAAAATATGAAATATTATAAAGAGAAGCATTTTTGAGTGCAGTCTGGGTTCTCTGTGGTTTCTGGGCTGTACTGGGTTATATTGGTCTCTGGCTCTCTGTGCTTCATTCTGGCTTTTCTGGCTCGGAGCTGCCTGATAACTTCAATGAAGCTAAATTCATCACATTCAGTATGCTCATATTCTGTGCTGTGTGGATCACATTTATTCCACTTATTCAGTTCTCCTGGAAAATTTACTGTAGCTGTGGAGATATTTGCCATTTTAGCCTCAAGCTTTGGTTTATTATTTTGTATATTTGCACCTAAATGTTACATCATCTGTTTAACCTGAACAAAATACAAAACAACATTTGATGGGAAAACACAAAGCATCCTACTGAGAAATAAACACATGATGGGTAAAAACAACATGTGTTAATTTTGTAGTTGTGTGTTAGAAAGCATGTCGCAAGAGCATGCACAACACACGCACACGCACACACGCACACCACACACCACACACACCACACACACACACACCGCACACGCAAGCACAGCAACGCACACACAGCCCGACAGAACGCAACAAACACCACCACACGCCACCCAACCACAATATACTGTATACCATCAATAACTTCGATTTACTAAAATAGACCATGTGATTTCATGGTTAAATTTTAGTTAAACTAATTATACTATTGTACAAATTCAGGATATGTGTTATGAACACTGGACAATCAATCACCCACTATGTAGCTGTATTTGACATTTTCAGTTAATCGCAATGTTCTTCAGGTCTATGAAATAAGGGAGTGTGTCTTCGATACTAAATAAAAATGATGCCATTATGTTTAATTAATGGTCGAAGGTTATTTCTTACAAATGACCTCAGTGGGATTTGATATTTTGGTTGTTTGTGAATAGTAAACTTTTAAAAATAAAGGTGCTTAAAAGGTTCTTCGCAGCGATGCCATAGGAGAACCATTTTTGGTTCCACAAAGAACCATTCAGTCAAAGGTCTTTTAAAGAACCATCTCTTTCTTGCTTTTTCATAATCTGAAGAACCTTTTTTGCCACAAAGAACCTTTTGTGAAACAAAAAGGTTGTTCAGATGTTAAAGGTTTTTTATGGAGCCACAAGGTTCTTCTATGGCATTGAAGAACCGTTTGAAGCACCTTTTTTAAGCATGTACTGCAGCAACAGTGGAGTTGCTAGGCACTTTTTAGGTGGGCTTTAGCCGATTCACACATACTCACGTATGCAGTACAGATCCGTCAATGGCCATTGTGCTTCCACACATACTACGTTTGCAGCGTGCTAGCGGTCCGCATCTTCTGTGTTGATTCAGTCAACAATGGGTAACAATGGGTGTTTCCAATATATGATTAATCGAAGTGTAAGTTTTTAAAAAGGGTTTATGAAACGCCATTTTCTTCATTGTGATTCTCTGTTTTATGTTTAGTGCGAGTGGTTGATAGATATAAATAACAACTTCCATGTATCCAGATGACTTTGAATTAAGTGTAGGACACAGAAATAAAATTATAAACCCTTTCAGGACTAAACATGTTATGTCCTCATGTAGACAAGAAACTGGAAACTGTAAATCCTTCTTATGTACTTTATTAACAAGCACTAACAGTCAGCATAATATGCAGGCACATGTTCAGTATTCTTCTCACTAGTCTCTCTCCTTCCTATGCACATCTATATAACTCAGGAAGCTTGAGTGCCATCTAGTGGTGCATTAATGTAACAACACCACAAAACACAATAGCTGAAAAGAACGAACTATTTAAATGATATTTTATCTGTAGTTTTGATGTTAGGATGGTACTTCAAAACATTTGAGGCTTACGTGGGGTTTTATTAGCCCACACTGAAAAAATATATATTTTAAACGAACTTAATTAAATTATGGACGGTGGTTCCACACAACAGAAATATGTTATCTCTACTCAAATGCTTAATGTATGATGAACTAAACTGAACTGAGTAAACTTAAACAACCATGTCCAAATAACTTAAATCAAATAAGTTCATCCTACTAAATGTATTTAAGTAGAGATAACATGTCTCCATTATGTGGAACCACTGTCCATAATTGAATTAAGTTAGTTTAAGGTAAGATATTAGCTGTTATTTTTAACACACAAAAAAGCTAAATAAAGCTCTTATTGTTCGGAGTCAGCCAGATGTTGGTTTTGTTAAACTTTCGGCATACACCAAGTACCTGCTTTTTTTATTAAAGCAAATTTAAATCTGGTTAGCAGGTGCTCAACCCAAGCACATGCTCTACACTTTACCACAATGGTAACCCCCCAAAAACATTAACATACCAGAAACTCTTTTAAATACAAACATATAGAATATAGAAATATAGAATATATAGAAAATAGTATTAAACATGAACAAATATCCCTGTTTCATCATTTCGATAAAAGATGTATGAAATAACATTTTATTGCAACTTTTACTCTCCCTATTCAGCCCCGTGCAAAGCATGATGGGAAGTGGAAATCCTGTTCCTAGTTAATAATGGTATTTTAATACAACTAAATTCATTTATGTTGTGTTAACTTGATTTATTTTAGTATATTGAACAAGCATCAAATATGATTTTGATCTACTGGATTGAAACATGTTAATTTAAAATGTAAACATTTAGTTAAGCCAAAGCATTACTGTTTTTAGTCCGTTTAACACAATGCAATTGTGTTTGAACATAAAACCTAACACAATGGTGTTAAAACTAAATTAATTGTTTAAATAAAGTGAACAGTATCGTAAAATCATTTTTTTGAGTTTATAGCCTATTAAAAGAGTTTCAAAATAACTTACCATCCATTCCAGTGGCCGATAAAACCGCCTCTAATGCATTTTCTTTAGCATCCATGTCTCTATAAAACAGTCCTGTGGGTCATAAATCAATTTGTATTTCTCTACCTCAATAATTAGCCACGTGTCATCCATCACGCTGCCGTGTACTTTCTGGACCACCTGCTTGTCACTATCTGCATAGAAGCACCTTCCTCATTTATTATATGGATTTGTGGCTGTTGTTGTTACTTTGAATTATAAATGCATGTTGCAGCTTGATTGATTTATTAATGTACTATTAATTTTAATAATTAATAACTTGTCTTTATTCTTCATATTCTTTCTTAATTATTTATTTTAGTAATGTACAGTATGTGGTGCTTAAAGAGTGGCTATAAATATATATATATATACATAGGCTGGGTCCCCCTAGTATTGAAAATCTAGAATTGCCCCTGTGCAGCAATATGAATAAAAATGAGTTTTGGAATAGATTAAAGATTATACTTTTATTACAGATTAATCAGTGGCTGGTTGCATAAACTAGACTAGTCTTAGAAGTTAGTCATCATTTTTTTTGTTCATAACTTCTTTAAATCAGTTACATAAAAAGGTAGATTGGGCTAATTGAAATATGAAAAATTTGACTGATTAGTTATAACTAATTGCTAGTCTGTGAGAATAGTTGTTAAGATGCAGTCTTAATTTATAGCGGCTAAGTTTATGCAACTGGGCCCAGTTGTTTAAAGTAAAGTGGCTAATATAAATTAATAAAATCTTAATTTATCCTAAACATGTCAAAAAAATATCATTCCAGTTAGTTGAGTTATGTCAAAAAGAGTTTGTGTAGATTGACATAATGTTCTAATGTATGGCATAGATAGCCATTAGCGATTCTGCTTACGTGTATTGGTATAGTTAACAGACAATATTTAAAATAAAAAATAAACAGATGTAACATTAAACCAAACCAAAAGCAGGTTGTCACCGTTGAAGGTCAACAAGGTCAACTACTGGTAAATTAATGATTTTCAAATAAATGTTGTGGAAAGATTAGGGGTGTCACAACATACCTATTAAACACTACTGATGTTGCATTTAATCTATACATATATGATCATATCGTAAATAATTCAGCACCCGTTTTGCGCCAGAAGCCACAATGGTTACAAACTCTTTCTCTCTGTCTCCCTACAGTCATATTCCGAGTTAGAAAAAAAGAAAAGAAAAAAGATTGATTTTAAACAGATAACATTATTTATTTCTATCACTAATTTTTTGTGTATTAAAAATCTGATATCATGACTACCCCAGGAAGAATGTTTAATTATTGTATTGAATTGACATAGCCCATGTGTTTTCTGTAATTGAATGGTTTAAGAATAGTATGAATCACATGTGTACATTTATAAAAAAAAAAATCTGCAATTGCACAGCTGATCAATTAGTTCAATGTGTTAAAACGTTTGTTAAAATGTGTTCACAGTGGTTATTATTATTATTGCAGGAGCTTTTCCATTGTAGCAAAATCAATTTAGGAAATGCATAATTGACTGATACACTTCACTAAAATCAGCCATACTTGTTGCTTGTCTTGTACTATTTATCCATTTAAACATACACTATATCTTGTATGAAACATTATTTGTCTATCCTCTGTTTATTTACTCTTTGACCTTTGTTTGTGATCAGTGAGAGTGGTTCACACTGAAGTGACTGAAGCAGAAACATGTTGATCCTGTTCCAACCTGTAAACGAAGCTGATGCAATGTGTCATGGCTCTGCCTCATTTAGTCATGTTTTTCTTGGTCCTGTGGCAGAGCCATGACAAAGCCTTTGGTTTTGTGTGAGAAAACCATGGGGTGTTTATCTTTTGACACTCCATGTGTTTTCTCATGTCTTGTCATTGGCCCCGCCCCTCTCGTTTCATGTATTGTTTCCCACCTGCTCTGTGTCATTATCCCTCGTTTGTCTTGCCCTATTTATTGCCCTCTTGTTTCATTGTCCTGTGCTCTTGCGTTGTATGTGTATCATGCCTGTCAATGTTCCTGTGGTCAATTCTACTGTTTGCTGTACCTACCTGTAGAAGGTGTTGTATTGTTTGCCTCCACTGCCTTGCTTGTCGTTGTGCCCTAGATCGTGGTCGCTTTATAGCCTGTATTTCCCCTTCCGTGTTTAGACATTGTGTCAAGTTGTATTTTGTTATTCTTTTGCCCCATCGTGGGAAGTGTTTTGTTCGTTTAGTATTTTAGTTTGTCTTCATGATTGACACCCCCTCGTGGGTTTTTGTTTTGTGTTTTTGTTTATTATTAAAAGTCTTGTGTTAAGACTTGTGTTCGCATGCCTGCAATTGGGATCTTCCGCTACGAATCGTGACAGAACGCAAGAGCCAATACTGAGCCCAGCAGGCAGCTCTGTGGAAATGGGGAGCCGGGCTAGGGAGACCCACCGCCTCCTTTCCCTCTGCCAGGGAGACACGAACATCTGGGTGTTCGCCAATCAGTTCTTGGCAGTAGCAGAGCGACGCTGCTTCGGGGAGGAGGAACTCAAGGTAATGTTCAATGGTTGCCTCGCGGAACCTCTCTCCCGGTCGGAGATGCGGATGCTGAGACCCCTGGACTTCTCGGAACTCGTTTGTTACGGTAACAATCGGGATCCGCCTGGGGCCTCAGCATGTCTTGCCTCTCCGATCGTCCTGGAGACGATTCCGGAGGAACAGGGCCTTAACATTGGTACCATTACCTTGGGTCCCTCCGAACCACCCGCCTTGGTGCATTATGCTGACCTCCTCGGCGACACCCGTGGCCAGCGGAGACGAAGGGAGTCGTGGGACTCCCAAGACGTTAAGAAAACGTCTTGGTTACGGATGTAACCTCAGTTCCCTGATGGAGGGAACGAGACGTTGTGTCGAGCCGACAGATGGGGTTCGCTCTTGAGAACCTATCAACTTCTGACTAGTTTAGAAAAGGCCAATGAAATTGGCAAATGAAATTTGCATGCCGGACTCCGCCCCCCAGATATCCGGGTATAAAAGGGAGACAGCGTGCTGCATTCATTCACCTTTTGGTCTGAGGAGCCTGAGCATCCCTCGACCGCTGCGGCGGGCGGCCAGCGTTGTGGCAAGAAGGACACAAAGTCTCGTTCCCTCCATCAGGGAACTGAGGTTACATTCGTAACCAAGACGTTCACTTTCTGTCGGTCTCTCGACGTTGTGTCGAGCCGACAGATGGGGTTCCTATGGAAAACGCCACAGCGCTGTGCCGCGTCACAATCTCCAGCGGAGCGACGTTGACTGGCCTGGGCGAGTCAGACGTGAGCGCTAGCGCGAAATTGTAACCGTCCAGTGGAGAGATAGGGGGTCCCAGAGCTTTTGAAGAAAAGGTGGGAAGCCCCTGCCACCGGCCATCATGGGCGGAGGCCTTGATTCTCTTACAGCGAGAAGCTGCCCGGCACCGTAATGGCCAATGGGTAAGCATTAATCCCCCCGCGGAAAAGACCCCCACTACAGAGACCACTATTCTGCCATCGGGAGGAATTAGTGGAGACACCACATGGTCTCACCAGTCAGGGGAGAACTCATGGGAAAACGTGCGGACTGAAGCAGTTAACCGCAAGGTGGAGGTCCACCTAGGGAGGTCATGGGTTGCCGAGGTGGGAATCATTCATGAGGATACATCAGACGGAACTGCCCACGGGGGGGGGGTATGGGGGATACCACGTCTGGAGCACTAGGTCCAATTAGAGCTATGTGGTAGATAACTCAACTGTTCCCCGGCCTAAGGGGGCAGGGTTGCTCTGCCCAGCCTGCCCCCAGGAAGGTGCTTAGTGATGGATGGAATGCCTGTTCTTTACCCAGTGGGGAAAGAAGGGAGGCGTAAATAGCCGCTGATCCCCCTAGAGGAAGGGCTTTTACAGGCGTACGCCCTACCGGCTGCCGGTCCTACACGTTGCCCTGCAGGACGCGGGCTGACACCGGTTCCACGCGTAGGTATTAGAACCTCGCGAAGGTGTTGTCCGCAGCTCTGCAGATGTCTGCCAGAGAGGCGCCCTGAGCCAGTGCACATGAGGAGTGTGCCTCACTCCTAACGGGCAGGGGCAATCTTGAGATCGGTATGTTGTAGCGACGGAATCCACGATCCAGTGCACCAGCCTCTGTTTGGAGACAGCCCTCCCCTTCTGCTGACCTTCAAAACAGACAAAGAGCTGGTCAGAGCATCTGAAGCTCTGCGTGCGGTCCAAGTAGAGGCGCAGTGCGCGTACTGGACACAACACGGATGGGGTTGGGTCTTCCTCCCCGGTGGGGAGCGCCTGCAGATTCACCACCTGGTCTCTCGGGAGAGTGGTGGGAACTTTGGGCACGTAGCCGGGACGGGGTCTCAGGATAACGTGAGAATCACCGGGCCGGAGTTCTAGGCAATCTGTGGAGACGGAGGGTGCTTGTAGGTCCCCTACCCTCTTGGAGGTGAGCGCCATCAAGAGAGCCGTCTTTATCGTGAGGTGAGAAAGAGCGGCAGCTCCGAGGGGCTCGAAGGGGGGGGGCCTCTTGAGGCCCGCCACCAATCGCAAGAGGGTATGGAGCGCTGATGAGGCGGTCGCCTTCTCGCGCCCCTTAGGAACCTAATGACCAGGTCGTGCTGTCCCAGAGGCTTCCCAGCAACTGGGTCGTGATGAGTGGCCGCAGTGGCTACATACACTCCCAGTGTGGAGGGGGGAGAGGTTACTTTCCAGTCTTTCTTGAGGAAGGGACAGCACATTCCCGATCGAGCAACTCCGCGGTTCTTCTCCCCGAGAATAGCACCAGGACGAGAAGAGGTGCCACTTATGGGCGTTTAGCCGCTTAGTGGCCGAGGACCTAGCCTGAGTGATGTCCCAACTACCGCAGGGGGTGGGCCACTCAGGATCTCCTCGTCCCGTTCAGACATGGAGGTTCCAGGGGTCTGCCTGGGATGCCGTAACGTGCCCCTTCCACTGGGAAAGCAGGTCCTTCACCAGGGGGAGCGGCCAGGGGGGAGTTGTTGTCAAGAGCCTTAGCGCTGAGAACCAAGTCAGGTTGGGCCAGTAAGGCGCAACTAGTACCACTTGATGCTCCTCTTCCCTGACCTTGCACAGGGTCTGTGCAATGAGGCTCACTGGGGGAAGGCATACTTCCGTTTGTCCCACGGCCAGCTGTGCACAAGGGCATCCGTGCCGAGGGGTGCCTTGGTCAGGGAGTACCAAAGCGGACAATGGGTGGAGTCCGGGGAGGCAAACAGATCCACCTGTGCCTGGCCGAACTGCTCCCAAATGAGGCAGACTGCATGGGGATGGAGTCGCCACTCTCTGCGAGGCGTCAACTGACGAGAGAGCGCATCAGCTGTCTGGTTCAGGACGCCTGGGGTGTGTGTGGCTCGCAAGGAGCTGATCACCTGCTGACTCCAGAGGAGGAGGCGCCGGGCGTGTTAGCTGCCGTTAGCGAATGCCACCCTGACGACTGATATACGCCACGGCAGCTGTGCTGTCTGACCGGATCAGCATGTGCTTGTCCTGCACGAGAGGTTGTAGCCTCCTCAGTGCAAGTAGCACAGCCAACAACTCTAGGCAGTTGATATGCCAACGCAGGCGGGGGGCCTTCCACTGCCCCAGCACTGCGTGCCCGTTGCACACGGTACCCCAACCCTGCAGGGAGGCATCCGTTGTCACCACGACGTGCCTTGACCACTGCCCTAGGGGGACACCTGTCCGCAAGAAGGTCATGGGAGATCAGGGGGTTAGGGTGCGTTGGCAGAAAGGCGTGATGACCATACGCCTGCTGCCGGTGTGCCACGCTCTCCATGGAACCCGACTCTGTAGCCAGTGTTGGAGCAGTCGCATGTGCATCGACCCGAGGGGGACCACCCCCGCCGAGGATGCCATGTATCCCAGGAGCCTCTGAAATTGTTTCAGGGGGACCGCTGACTGCCTGAAAAGCTGAACAGCTTCAGGCAGTTCAACACTGACTGGGTGCGCTGTCATGGAGACAGAGTCGAGTTCCATACCTAAAAAGAGGATGCTCTGCACAGGGGAGAGCTTGCTCTTTTCCCAGTTGACCTGTAGCCCCAACCAATCTAGGTGCCGGTGCACCAGGTCCCTGTGTGTACACAACAGATCTCGCGAGTGTGCCAAGATAGCCAGTCGTCAAGATAGTTCGGCACCCACACACCTCTTTCCCTGAGGGGAAGGAGGGCGGCTTCCACGATCTTCGTGAAGACACGTGGAGACAGGGACAGACCGAAGGGGAGGACCCTGTACTGATATGCCCACCCCTCGAAATCAAACCGCAGGAACGGCCGATGACAAGGGAGGGTCGAGACATGAAAGTACACGTCCTTCAGGTCGATTGCCATGAACCAATCCTGACATCTGACAGACGTCAGGATGCGCCTCCGCGTGATCATCCTAAACGGAAGCTTGTGTAGGTGCTTGTTCAGGACACGCAGATCTAGGATGGGGCGCAGCCCCCCGCATTTCTTTGGGACAATGAAGTACGGACTGTAGAACCCGTTGAACATCTTGGCTGGTGGTACGGGCTCGATCGCTCCCTTCGCCAGAAGGGTGGCGACCTCGGCCCGAAGCATGGGCGCATCCTTGCCTCTGCTGAGGTAGAGCGGATGCCCCGAAACTTGGGCGGCCGTCTGGCGAACTGGATCGCGTAGCCGAGACGGATCGTACTCCCTAGCCAACCTGACGGCCTGGAAAGCCGAAGCCACGCTCCCAGGAACCGAGACAGGGGGACTAGGGATTCGATCTGCTTCATCGTCCCCGCAGGGGGTGGTTCGATGGCCAGCAATACGGATCCCTTGCCGGGGGAGGGCCCCCGGGAAGGAGATCGGCTGTGGAGCCGCGCTCAAACCCAAGGTACCATGTAGCCAGCTGCGAGCGCTGGGAGAGGCAGTGCAGGCACTGCAACCCAACGCTCACGGCGGCCCGGGAAAGCATGGCTGACATTTCGACGTCCGCTTCTTCCTGGGCTCGACCCCCCGAGGGAGCCCGAGGAATTGTCGGAGTCGGATGGCAGTACATCTCCCCCCGATGCTGCAAGAGACATCTCATCATCACGCATCATGTCTGAATACGTGATTGAGGAACAAGATGGTGGGACCGTCTCCTGGGGAACGAGCGAGACGAGGTGCGAACGGTCCGTGAGCCAATAGTCCTCATACCACCCTCGCTGCTTGCCGTAGCGGGCGGCAGGGCCGTAGTCCTGCCCTCACGGAACGGGGAGCAGACAAGGTGGTGTAGGTTACAGGTTCAGACACCTGTAACGCAATGTCTGAATCGTCAACCGCCCGCAGTGCGGGCAGGACGTATCCACAACGTCTGCCCCAGCGTACTGGAAGCAGAGCATGTGAGCGGAGCTGAGCGGTGAGAATTTCTGCTCCCTGCTCACGTGGGTGTTCGCGCCCCCCGCTCCAACGCTCAAAGTCGCACAAGACCGCTCTGCTCAATTCCGCTCCCCGCTCAGCTACAATTTCATCCCGCTCCGGTGAAATTTCTCCACGCTCGCTCAAATTAAAAATTCCTCTGCATGCCTAACACCTGCCGTTTTCAATCGAAGCCTTACCCCTCGTTTACACTGCACACATCTGCGGAACGATACGGCTCCGACGCGGCTACCGGAACTGATCAAGGTCATTCTAGTCTATGCTTCAGCTGCAATCGGTGCCTCGATCCTCTTCAGGGGAAGCTGGAATTCAAAATACGTGTTCAGTGCTTCACGTGAACCTACGTGCATCACGCATCATGTCAAAATACGTGCCTGCTGCAGATGCGTCGAAAGCGTTTATGATAAAAGAGACGCTCACGTTCAGAAGACACTGCATTAACACTTAACTCTGATTGCACATGAGACTAAGCAAGTATCTAGCAAACGCGAGCGTCTCTTTTATTAAAAACCCTTTCAACGCGTCTGCAGCAGGCACGTATTTTGACATGACGCGACACACACATGACAGGGCTAAATACATGTTTTCCCGAGCTTCGCATTACTGCTTCCCCTGAAGAGGAGTCACGGATCGCCACTTCTATGCTTGTGTTTACACCAGACATCTCTCCTTCACAACGAACGATTTTTGAAATGTAGGCTGACAGTTTTGTTAATTGTTGAAGGCACAGGTGAATTCTGGGTGGATTTGTGCATGCCCTAGACTCGTGGTGTGAGCGGTATCGGAGCGGAACCGGAGCGAGACAGAGCGATCGCTCCGGCCTTTGGATAAAAACCCACTCCGCGCTCTGACTATATTTCACGCGCTCCGCTCCCCACCCGCCGCTCCCCACCCGTCTGGAAGCAGACATCGTGTCCGTCCCCCTCCTCGATGAGTGTGTTGCACCCATGAGAACAGCGGGACATGCCACGCTGGAGAAATTTGCTCTTTTAGAGGAAAAACTCTTCTGGAACTAATGAGACGCCCAGGGGAAAGTCGCTGCGGGAAGGGACCGTGCGCTGCACCACGTCATAAGATTCCGGCAGTAATTCGACGTAGAGATTGAAGTCTCGAAGTCGATCAGTGTGAAGGCTCCGAAGAACAAAAGGTGAATGAATGAAGCACACCGTCTCCCTTTTATACCCGGATATCCGGGGGCGGAGTCCGGCATGCAAATTTCATTTGCCAATTTCATTGGCCTTTTCTAAACTAGTCAGAAGTTGATAGGTTCTCAAGAGCGAACCCCATCTGTCGGCTCGACACAACGTCGAGAGACCGACAGAAAGGGAACAAAGGATTTCTTTGAGTAACGTAACCCACTAAAAACAAAACATATAGCCAGAGGAACAAATTAATTTTTGTTCAATGACGTCTGCTCAGTTCATGGTGGCTCTGACCTTGGTGACGTCAGGCCCCTTTAATCAAGCCAAGCAAGGATCATATATTTCATATTATTATGATTGTAAGTCAGGATCCCAACACTCTAAAATAAATAGTGCTATATAGCACTAAAAGTGGTTCTTGGCTCGTAATCATAGAGGAACCACTTTTAGTGCTATATAGCACTATTTTTTTAGAGTGTTGGGATCCTAACTTACAATCATAGTACCATATTTTGGTTCTTAAATTGGTCACCCCAAAGAACCTCTGAAGAACCACTGAAGCACCAAGATATGGTGCAATATAGCACTAAAATGGTTACCCTATGATTACGAGCCAAGAACCACTTTTAGTGCTATATAGCACCATTTTTTTCTTTTTAGAGTGAAGAGTTAAAGCAATTTATTATGTTAATCTTTTTTCTACTTTTTGTTTTGTTTCATTTTACAAATGTATCCCACACTACAACCTTAATTCAACAAACAAATAAAAAATAGTATAGAAGTACTAGTGTACATTTAATTTAGATTAACTACGCTCTTAAAAATAAAGGTGCTTCATGATGCCATAGAAGAACCTTTTTGGTCTAAATGGTTCCATACAGAACCTTTAACAATAAAATAACCTTTCTATATATTTCTATATTCAATAAGGTTCTTTGTGGTGAATAAAAGGATCCTCAGATTATAAAGAGGTCAGTATATAGATTTTTAAAAAGATTATTATATAACATGTTATGTAAATCTAAGTGTGCAGGTAAACTGAACATTAATATGTTGGCACATTTATAATTTACTACATTTTGAATATTTGGTGAAAATTAACTAATACACTCTTAAAAAAAAGGTGCTTCAAAAGGTTCTTCGATGCCATAGAAGAACCTTTTGGTTCCATAAAGAACCTTAAACATCTGAAGAACCTTTCTGTTTCACAAAAGGTTCTTTGTGGCGAAAAAAAAGGTTCTTCAGATTATAAAAAATTAGGAAAGAGATAATTCTTTAAAAGAACCTTTGACAGAATGATTCTTTGTGGAACCAAACATCATTCTTCTATGGCATCGCTGCATGTGAAGAACCTTTTAAGCACCTTTATTTTTAAGAGTGTAGACTGGCTTGTCCAAAAAAATTTGTAAATTGAGTTTGAGATTTAGTTTCGCTCAGAATGCATTTTGTGTTTGCAACTATTAAAGTAAACTCTAACCTCCCCCTTCTTCACCTTCCTCATGCTCTGCCCTGTGAGGTCACTGCTTATATTCTTAATCATTCATCCATGTTCATTATGTCTATAAAAATGCTTAGACTGAATATGTTCAACATCATTTTGGAGCTGCAGTTGAGCCTTTGGAATGCTGATCTTTCTTTACACGTACCTACTTTTTCATCAACTGCAGGCAGATGGAGAAAACACTGTTTGCCGAATGATGGGAGACCCAAAATACCCACTGCTGTCCAAGGATGGAGACATAAATATTGGTGCCCTTTTTTCAATCCACAGCATAGAAACATTGTCTTTATTTGAATTCACAGAGAAACCTCAACTTCTATCATGCACCAGGTGTGTTACATTGGAAATGTAGAGCAATAGAACAGATTAATAAGATTTTTTATTGTTTAATATTGTTGCTATTTAGCCAAATGGTTTAATGTGTTCACAGTGTGAATCTAAGAGATTTTCGGATGGCTCAGATCATGATTTTTGCCATTGAGGAGATAAACAAAAGTGAAACTTTGCTCCCGAATGTTTCTATTGGCTATAGAATATATGACACATGTGGATCACGACCGACTTCTATGAATTCAACAATGGCTTTAATGAATGGTCAGGAGTTGAAAGCGGGGGATAAATGCAATGGACAGGCTCCTATACATGTACATGCTATCATAGGGGAATCGGAGTCTTCTGCCACAGTGATTCTGTCCAGAGCAACAGGACCTTTTAAAATCCCAGTGGTAAGAGGCAATGGCAGCAAAAGTTTGACACAATTAGCAGACAAATTATTGTTACTATTTCATGTGGTTTTCTTTGTTAAGATAAGTCACTCAGCAACATGTGAGTGTCTCAGTAATAGGAAAGAATACCCATCATTCTTCAGAACTATTGCTAGTGATTATCATCAGAGCAGAGCACTTGCACACATAGTCAAACACTTCGGCTGGTCTTGGGTTGGAGCTGTGAACACTGACAATGACTATGGAAACAATGGAATGGCCATATTTCTGAACACAGCACAGGAGGAGGGCATTTGTGTAGAGTACTCTGTGAAATTCTACCGAACAGAGCCTGAAAAACTCCAGAAAGCAGTAGACATAATAAAACAAAGCACTGCTAAAGTCATTGTTGCATTTCTTACTAGTTTTGAGATGAAGAATCTACTTGAGCAGTTAAATATTCAGAATATTACAGGCCTACAAATGATTGGTGTGGAGGCATGGATAACAGCAGAGAAATTGATCACTCCAAATAGCTTTCGTGTCCTTGGAGGATCACTGGGTTTCGCCGTAAGAAAAATTTATATTGAAGGATTTTCAGATTATGTTGTTAAAGCATTCTGGGACACAGCTTTTCCATGCTCGGAGAAAGATAAAAATTCAACTCAAGGTCAATTAAACTGCAACAAAAATCAGGATCTTCTTGTGTTTAAAAATTACAATGAAGATGTGCCTGAACATAGATATTCAAGTAATGTCTACAAAGCCGTGTATGCTGTGGCTTATGCACTACACAGTCTGCTCAAGTGCAAAGAAAAAGAAGGATGTCAGAAGGGCCTGACAATACAACCACATCAGGTAAAACAATTAGCTAGAAAGATAAAGACAAAATGTAATTTCATAGTCTATTAGTGGCAACATGTCTCATTTAAATTATTTATTTTCACTAGGTTGTTGAAGCTCTGAAAACGGTCAATTTTACAGTTAAATTTGGAGATCATGTGTGGTTTGACAGCACTGGTGGTGCAGTAGCCCAGTATGAAGTTGTGAACTGGCAGCAGGACTCTGATGGATCAATTCAGTTTAAAGCAGTGGGTTACTATGATGCCTCACTGCCCCCTGACCAGCGCTTTGTGCTTAACACTGAAAACATCATCTGGGCTGGAGGACAGCTGCAGGTAATATGTTTTGTGGTCTTCCCAGAATAAAATTGGGCTTCCAAACATTTATCAAATCTCTGTAATTGCTCAGAGTTCTGGACAGAAAATGATGTTCCCATACACAAAAACATGAATATTTGTAGCATACTCATTGACTTCTCGTGGCTTTGAAATAATCTAATGTAATGCTTATCTATGAGATATTGCATACTATTTACTGATGGGAATATACATGTATATATGTACTCTTTAATAGAGTATATTGAAAATGACATTATGATATTAACTGACATTGGACATTCAGAGCAAAAGGGCATTGCTCAAGTACAATGACATCACAATTGAGTTTAACCAAGCAAGGCAATGGCAAGGAGCATCATTGAGCAGGCAAAAAAGAGGGCAATGAACTGTGTCAAGCAGAATTAACAATATGTTTCTGTAACATCATTTTTTAATACATTTTCTGATTACAAGCAGTATTTACTGTACAACACATTACCTTACAATAGCTCATAATGCATTGTTTCATGCATCAACACAGTTAACTAGAATAAAGTGTTATGAATAATGTTGACAAATTGTGTTTATTATTATTATCATTATCACTATGCCATTTTTTTCTGTGTAGAAGCCAAGGTCTGTGTGCAGTGAGAGTTGTCCTCCAGGCACTAGGAAGGCTGTACAGAAAGGAAGACCTGTCTGCTGTTATGACTGTATTCCATGTGCAGATGGAGAAATCAGTAATGAGACAGGTAAACTTCAGCCCACATCAAAGATTCAAAGAAAACTGGCTAGTTGCTCTTTTTGTGTTCTCCTCCTGCTGTTCAGTGTGCAGTTTCTTATCAATGGAGTAAATAAATGAAACAATTTTCATATTGTCTCTAACTATAGTGATCACAACTTCCTTTCCAGATTCAAATAACTGCATGCAGTGTCCAGGGGAATTCTGGTCTAATGCTGAGAAAAATAAATGTGTGTTAAAGATTTTAGAGTTTCTGACATTCACAGAAGTTATGGGTATAGTGCTGGTCTTTTTCTCACTGTTTGGAGTAGGAATAACTGTTCTGGTCACAGTCCTGTTTTACAGTAAGAAGGACACCCCCATAGTAAAAGCCAACAACTCAGAGCTGAGCTTCCTGCTGCTCTTCTCATTGAATCTATGTTTTCTCTGTTCACTTACTTTCATTGGTCGCCCCACTGAGTGGTCCTGTATGTTACGTCACACAGCGTTTGGGATCACTTTTGTCCTCTGTATCTCTTGTGTTCTGGGGAAAACAATAGTTGTGTTAATGGCCTTTAAGGCCACACTTCCAGGAAGTAATGTCATGAAATGGTTTGGGCCTGTACAACAGAGACTCAGTGTTCTTGCCTTTACACTTATACAGGTTCTTATCTGTGTGCTTTGGCTAACAATATCTCCTCCTTTTCCCTATAAAAATATGAAATATTATAAAGACAAGATCATTCTTGAGTGCAGTCTGGGTTCTAATGTAGGTTTCTGGGCTGTAATGGGTTATATAGGACTACTGGCTCTATTGTGCTTAATTCTGGCTTTTCTGGCTCGGACGCTGCCTGATAACTTCAATGAAGCTAAATTCATCACATTCAGTATGCTCATATTCTGTGCTGTGTGGATTACATTTATTCCAGGTTATGTCAGTTCTCCTGGAAAATTTACTGTAGCTGTGGAGATATTTGCCATTTTAGCTTCAAGCTTTGGTTTATTATTCTGCATATTTGCACCTAAATGTTACATCATCCTGTTTAAGCCTAAACAAAATACTAAACAACATTTAATGGGAAAAACACAAAATAAATCCTACTGAGAAATAAATTACATTACCATATGAAAATTGCAGTAGCTTTCATTTTTCCAATGCATTGTAAAATAAATAAAATGTTAATTCAAAGCAATTAGAAATTAAATGACAATGACATCTCTTAATAACCCTAGCTGAAAAAAATCCATATTGTAAATGTAATAACATTTTGTTCATAAAGATGTTGAAAATAAACATGGATTGTTTGTAAAATAAACATATTTATTTATCAGCCAATAGCTCAGAAAGTTGTAAAACTGCATGAAAAATTCTGCTTCAGTATAAGGCCATACATGTATCTCAATTTGGCTAGCTAACTACCTTGTCATGAGATGATTTGCCATACAATTAAATATCATAACATGGTTAACTGTAACTGTGCCAAATTATATCATATATAATCATGTTTCCTAATCTGATTTAGCCACTAAGGTGCCCGTAGAAACAAAGCTTTAAGACTTTGATCTGTTTGAAAAAATCCTGATGTTAAAACCACAATATGGAATATTTGAATACTAGATGGCGCACTTTCGAAACAACACCAAAAGGCGAAGCAAAATGATGTTATGTAAGAGATTGGAATTATGGGTCATGTCGTTTTCACCATCCAGCGTATGGAGATCGCCCATCATGTTCACGGACAAAGTAATGAATGAATTATATTTTGTCATCAACGTAATGAATTAGTTTGCAAGAAACGTGGAATGTAATGCTACTAGCCCACGACTGATATTGGACTTTGTCAATTGATTTGGTAGCGTAATGCTACACAGTTTTACGTGTTTAAAACAGTCATACAGTCATCGTTTAAAAAATAAATTTGAACAACCCACAGTATTTACAAGTAACATTACTGGCTACATATTTTTGTGCGACATATACCGCATTTCATAGGGTAACTGCATTCATAACTATTCAAATAAACTGTGCATGAGTATTTCGTGTACAATAACATTTTATTTGCTTACCTGTCTATTAAAGGGGTCATATTGCATGGCTAAAACGAATATTATTGTTTGTTTTAGATGTAACACAATGTGTTTACACCATTTAAAGTTTAAAAAACGTTGTATTTCCACATACCTTGCATGTTTGTATCTCCTCTTTGCCCCGCCTCTCTGAAACGCGCTGATTTTTTACAAAGCTCATCGCTCTGAATGCGAGGTGTGCTATGATTGGCCAGTTCACCATTGCGTAGTGATTGGTCAAATACTGCAAGCATTTCACGGAAATGTAACGCCTCTTACCATATTCGGAACATCAGGTTCCAAAGCAATTGTACTGACAGACGATACAATGAGATTTACAATTACGCCCACCTTAACTACGTGTAGATTTGGGCGGTCTTAGTCAAATCATGTTACGAAGTTATGTAGATTCGCCGGGGTGTGGTTACACGAGGCGTTTCAGGCAAGTCTGGTTGAGCAATCGCTTTTAGATAGAATGCATCTTTTGTTCCCACACTTTCATTTGTGCAATTGTACGTGTCTAATACATGCATGGGCAACTTATAACACACCAAAAACACAGAAAAACATGTACTTCTGCCATATGACCCCTTTAAAACACATGCGAGAGCGGAGTCTCTATCGAGTACAGTTTGGTCGCGATGCTCTCTCCAATTAGAAAACGCCATGCGATATTAATCCTTTTCTTATTTCTTTGTTTGTCTATAAGCCTGCTTGCCTCATTTGGTATACGTTTAGGCTTTTTTGGGGTTTCCTTTACTCGCCAAAGCGTAATCGTGATCCATAATAACAAAACAACAGATGCTGTATAACCACTTCTGCGTTTGCATGTTGCCTTAGTTTCTACAACCGGAAACTGAGGGTAGTGAGGAGCAGCGGATATTAAGTCACTGATATGCGACAAATACAAGCGAGACAAGGGACGGGCCATTTAAATAGGAATTTCTCTGGATTTGCACATTCTTGTGAACATTTGGGATAATGTAAGTACACAACTGCAGCGCTCTAGAGTGCGACCAATTTGGTCGCACATGCGACCTTATTTCTCAATGGTGCGACTAAGAAAAATCTGAGGTTGCACAGGTGCGACCAGCCGTTCGAGGGAGAAAAAAAGTCTCCGCGACTCTGAAAGTCTTCCTGTGATTCAACAACAGACTAAACCAGTGGTCTAAACCAATCAGAGATAGTGAAGGGCGGACCCCCCTCTGATTGGCAGTGGTCCAGATTTTCCTGTACGTGTGTGTACCAGAGGTCGCGTTAACTGAAAATTCTCTGTCATTGACAGATTTTTTTTACCAGTGACGGAAAAATCTGAAGGCCGTCCGTCCGTCCGTCATTTTGACGGATTACAATGAGGGCAATTTGTAACTCCCGGTTTCCCTTCATTAGAGCGTGATATGCTCGCGAAGGGACGTGCATGTTTTCACCTGTCATTGTTACTGACTAGACATACTGTATGTGATGCGATCTGGGAAAACCCATCGGATGTCGCGCTGGGACGCGGGAAAGACAGTTCACCTATCAAAGTAAACCACATAACATGTAATGAATGAATATAATATACAAGTTTCACTTTTTGAATGGAATTAGTGAAATAAATCAACTTTTTGATGATATTCTAATTATATGACCAGCACCTGTATGTGATGCGATCTGGGAAAACCCATCGGATGTCGCGCTGGGACGCGGGAAAGACAGTTCACCTATCAAAGTAAACCACATAACATGAAGAATGAAGGAGTAACAATGCACATTTCCCGCCAGTCCTGTGTAAACTACGGCATGCAAAGTTTTTTATACAATGTTTTCGTGAGATGACAGAGCTCCCCGTCTGCAGCACCGGGAGTTATCTGAACGCAAAACATACAAGGGAGGATCAAAAGTCCAGACACTATGCACATGATAAACAACGTAAAGCTGGCTTCACTGCTTATTAGTTGTTATCCGTAATGTTTGCTAGTTTCCTTGTGTAGTGATAATGGCAGAGCTCTCATTCTTTAAATGTGCCCTGCACCATTTTCCTTACTTTTATTGTATTCAAACTGTTTTGTACAGTATTTTTAGACTTCAACACTGGGAAATGTTTTTTTTTTTTTAATTATTAAATTGTTATTAGAGTAAGTCTTTTACTACTCTAAAGTGACTTTTACTTGTGATACTGGACTGTTGTGATTTTATTTTCATCACTTAACTTTAAAACCGTTTTCCTCCAAATTCCGTTCCTGAAAATCATAGCGCTTCAGCCGACCTCAGCCATAACTTTTGTTACATACACAAGGTATGAGCAAAATAAAAACTGATTTGGAAAGGGCTTGAATATGGTATCAAAAACTGTAATATATAAATTTGCACCATGTGTTTGGTTTTCCCAGATCGAATCACATATGTACATAAACATTAAAACATTAAATATATAGATGAATAAAAACAACAACGGCATTATTGGGCATTCAGTTGTATTAAAATCCAACAAGTTCCGATACGCAAGTACAGTGTGATGACGTCACGGACATACTAATTACCACCTAACGCCACCTTGCACCATAGTACATTATGATGGATTTTTTACGAGCCTGTCAGTCAAAATGACGGACAATAAAAAGTCTAGCGCAACCTCTCGTGTGTACGTGTGACAATGCGTGTGCTGCAGTCAGACAGAGAGGTGAGGAGCCTATAGGCCCGTCAGTTAAACAGAGTGGATGTAGCCGCAGATGATGAGAGAAAATGAAAAGAACGATTGACAACTTTTTAGTGAATAATGTTAAGTTAAGGCCTGATCCGTCCGAAAATCATAAGCAATTCTCTGACATGGAGCCATCAACCTCCCAGGTTATGTCAGGCCCTGGTCCATTTATCTTGAGATGTTTTAAGTTTAAATTTCAGTTCAGTGAAGCACTTTAAGCACCAACACTTTTTCAGTAAGTTACCTTTCTTGTAGAATTGTGCTTCAAATAAAGAACTTTATGTTGACCAGATTGTTAGTTAATCATTTACAATGTCAACAAGTCAATTTTGCCTTATAGACAGCGATTTAAAAAAAAGTGAACTGGTAAAACTGCGGTGTTAAATGTGATGCGGTCGAAAATTTGGGGGCACCTAACTTTTGTGGTTAGTCTAGAAGTTAGTCTAGAGCCCTGAACTGCATGAAATATATCACACTGTGCATGTGATTTTTGGATATTTCATAACAAAATTATTCCATATTGTGGCTTTAAGACTTCAGTGGTATGTATATATCTGCAAGAAAATTTAACAGGTGCCTCCAAAACAAAACAAACCCACATTTAGTGCACACTCGTATTTGAGTGTCCTTATACAGATCATAGTCCCAGATCATGAGGGCTCTTGTAGTGTCAGTTTTGGGCCCTTCTGAAATGGCAAGAATCAGTTGTTTAGCAAAATAAGGATCATGTCCATGTTTGGCATGTAGAGAGTATTTGTGTATTAAACATCTAATGAATTAAATATTTAACTCAACCAGACTAAAGGTATCTAAACTGTAAAACCTGGAATATAGTTTATAATAATTCAACAAAGAGAAGGCTTTATTAGATATTAGATGATACATCTAATAGCTAATAAATCTGAGTGTAATGCAAAAAGTACATTTTGCAACATCTACAGTTTTGCAATACATTTACATTTAGTCATTTAGCAGACGCTTTTATCCAAAGTGACTTACAAATGAGGTAAACAATGGTATAATACATGGTAATACCATCAGGAATGCAGACTCATCGGGTTGAAAAAAGGTGACAATGATGCGAGACCCCCCCCAACGCTATATATATAGTCATAGTTTATATATAGTTATATATATAATTATTACAATTTGTATTTCATATTATTCAGTGCACATAATCAGTCCATGGTCTGCTAAACTTGACCACATGAAGAGTTTATTTGCAAAACCAGATAACTCTGTTTTTGTTCATTTTCATAAATCATGTTTATTGTGTTTTTCTAGACAATCACATTATAATGTAGCGCATCTGTAGATAGATCGGCTGTGCAAAACATTACAAAGCAGTCTGACATCGGCTCCGTGCTTTTATTAGCACATTTAACGTTGTGGCGACTGATGGGTGACGTGACAGACAACTGGTTGTACGATTCCTTTTACACATAAGGGCTTCTCCGTAAATGAGGTGATCGTATTTTGGGTGCAAAACAACTGAGCGCCTGTGAGAGTGGAACTTGTAGTTGTAGAGGTCGGCCACACATGTGTATCAGTAAATTTGAAGTCAAAATTTGAAGTTGCAAACTTGTAGATTTTTTTTCACTCCCGCAAACACAACACAACAATTACGCCTTCTTGAATCCTTCAGTGCAAGTGAACAAATCTAGTTCTACAAATCACAAACTAAGATACTTGTGCACTCACATCTTTTGCTACGATTGCTGCAGTAAATACTGTATAGTGCAAAATAGGGCTGCAACTAACGATTATTTTGATAATCGATTAGTTGGGCGATTATTTTTTCGATTGATAAAATTGAGTTGATTCAGGTGTCATATTAGAAGCAACTGACAATAGTCTATCCCAAACATTGGAGCGAGGGGAGGGTCGCCAAGGAAATCATTTTTTTTGTGCCATGAAAAGTGAGATATTTGTCATTCAAATGTAGTGAAGTACAGTAAAAGGTAAACAGAAAAAGTAATACTTAAGTACAAATACTCAAAAAGTGTACTTAAGTACAGTACTCAAGTAAATGTACTTCGTTACCCACCTCTGAACTAAATAAACCACCAAATCAGGGTATTTAGCCTATTATGTACTTTGCAAAGTGCAAACGCCACAAATTGGATTTTACTAATATAATCTTTAATTTTGTCATTTAAAACACCTCTCCCCTTTAAACTTTAAAACTGCGCAGCTTGAAGAGATGCATGCAAAACACGTCTGACTTTAAAACTGCGCACCTCGCGCTGCACGGAGAGACGCATCCATGGAAAGACACGTGTGGCTTTAAAACTGCGCACCTCGCGCTGCACGGAGAGACACGTGTGACTTTAAAACTGCGCACCTCGCGCTGCACAGAGAGACAAGTGTGACTTTAAAACTAAGCACCTCGAGCAGCACGGAGAGACACGTGTGACTTTAAAACTGCGCACCTCGCGCTGCACGGAGAGACACGTGTGACTTTTAAACTGCGCATCTCGCGGTTCACGAAGAGACGCATCCACGGAGAACCACATCTGACTTTAAAGCTGCGCACCTCGCGCTGCACCAAGAGACGCATCTAAAACGGTAATTTTAAAATGGAAGAAGATGCGCTTGATTTATAACTGCGCAGCTCGCAAGTGACGTCACAGACCAACTATCGATAAAATCGATAATAATCGATAATGAAATTCGTTGTCAACGAATTTCATTATCGATTATTATTGATTTTATCGATTAGTTGTTGCAGCCCTAGTGCAAAACCCATTCATACACTTCATGCAGTGAGAGTTGAATGCTTTTCAAATATTTTCTCACAAATGAAAAGTTTTATTATTCTTGGACATCTTTCTGACACAAACACAAGGACATAACTACAACTGCTTGAATCTGCTGCTGTGAGTCTCTGACACAAGTTCGCAAACTCTCTCATTTTGCACCACATATCTGTGTGATGTATAGAGCAAAAGTGATTTGTGCACTTGCAGAGGCCAAACCAGCTAGTTTTGACGCCCAGCAGGTGGCGCCCTAACGCGCAAGTAATGGAAAAGTCCACTAGAATCATCACAAGCTGCTTTTTTTCTGAAATCACTAATCGTCATAGAATACATTGGTTTAGTTGAAATGAGTATGCTGGTCAGCTACATTGACAATCCCTTACGAAAATTAAACATGGTTCCCTTTCTGTCAGTCTCTCGACATTGTGTCGAGGACAGACTTCACTGCAAGTAGCAACTACAAGACTGCCGGCTCTACGACGTCGTGCAGTGGACTGTCCCTTCCTGCGGCGACTTCCCCTGGGCGTCTCGGCAGTGCCAGAAGTGTTCGAGTTTTTTTCTCTAAAAGAGCAAATTTCTCCAGCGTGGCATGTCCCGCTGTTCTCATGGGTGCAACACACTCATCGAGGAGGGGGACGGACACGATGTCTGCTTCCAGCATGTTGGGGCAGACATTGTGGATACGTCCTGCCCGCACTGCGGGTGGTTAATAGTCGGAAGCGATAGGTTCTCATGAGCAAACCCCATCTGTCGGCTTGACACAACGTCTCGTTCCCTCCATCAGGGAACTGAGGTTACATCCGTAACCAAGACGTTTTACTACAGTGAGACAAAAAACATAGTTAGTGTAGTAAAACCATGGCTACAACAAAAAAAACATAACTATGGTTTTGAAAACTGATTTAATACTCATTAAATCATTTATATTTAACAGTTTATATCTTCATTTAATGGAAGTAGGGAGGCTAGATAGCATGCTAGAGAGGGGAGAAGGCGCTTTCACAGGCGCACGCCCAAACCAGATACCTGTCTTCGGTAGCGTCTAACACACGGGCTGACACTGGTTCCACGTGGAGGTTGTCAAACCTTGCGAAGGTACTGGGCGTAGCAAATGTCTGCCAGAAACCCAGGGCAAGCATGGCTGACATCTCAGCGTCGGCCTCATCTTGAGCTCGCCCGCCGGGGGCGGCAGCTCAGAGAGGTCTTCCGCATCTGATGCCAGGAGGTAGCTGTCCGATGCAATGACAGAGAGTTCGTCCTCATCTCTCTGTGGAGTCTGCCCGCTATGGGACGGTCTACCACCGCCCATCGGGGACGAGCCAGGTAAGCGTGCTGGGGTATGGGTGGTCCGCAAAGCCGAAGCCGACGGAACGACAGCAATGACAGAGAGTTCGTCCTCATCTCTCTGTGGAGTCTTCCCGCTATGGGACGAGCCAGGTAAGCGTGCTGGGGTATGGGTGGTCCGCAAAGCCGAAGCTGACGGAACGACATCCATAGGAACCCCCAAATCACCCCCACTGCTTGCCGAAGCGGCAGTCGAACTCGCTTCGGAAGCAGACGGGGTGGCGGCAGCACTCACAAAGAACGTAGCCAGCCATGACCGCAACACCTTAATCGCCATGTTCTCGCAGACAGAACATGCTGGATCGACAAACCCTGCCTCAGCATGCTTGACCCCAAGCATGTGATGCAAATGTCGTGCCCGTCTGACTCAAGGATGAGGCTGTCACATCCAAGGACTCAGCTGCGAGACAAAATTTGCTCTTTTAGGTCTGTAGCTCGCTGCCGAGACGCCCAGGGGAAGTCCGCTCTCAGGAGGGAGAAGTCCGCTGCTCTGCGTCGTAAATCCAGCAGTACGTGAAGAGTCTCAAAGAGATAATGCTTGACAGTCATATGCCACGCAGGTTCCGAAGAACAAAGGATGAATGAATGACCGCCGCCATCTTCCTTTTATTCCCATATGCACGGGGCGGGGACTGGCGTGCGTGTGCCATTCACCAAGCCCATTGGCGTTTTAAAATTCCTCTCAGAGATGAGATCAAACCCCAGTCTGTCTCTAAACACATCATCGAGAGACTGACTGAAGGGGAACCATGGTTACTACACTTGTACCATAAAAAAACATGGTTAATTTTTGTAAGGGGGATCATCCCTCTTGAAACAAGTACCGTGTTGCTCTCAGGTAACAGTGCTCATTGCTCATCTAAATAAAACAAATATGAAACAAATGTGAAATGGTTTCACACACCTGCGAAGACACACCCTGATCTGTCATTTTTCTATAAAGTTAGACTGAAGAAAATACAAGAAATAGTTTAATATGACGGTGTCATTTAATATGAGACGATTGAATAGCAAACTTATCAGAGCAGGCGCTATCTACCTTTTGTGAAATAAGAATGGCTATACCTAATTCAGAAACACTGATCCATTATGAATATTTTTTTATAAAAAAGTAAAACGTCTCGGTTACGTTTGTAACCTCGGTTCCCTGATGGAGGGAACGAGACGTTGTGTCGAACCGACAGATGGGGTTCGTCCCTGAGAACCAATCGCTTCCGACTACTTAGAAAAGGCCAATGAAAATTGGCAAATTAAATTTGCATGCCGGACTCCGCCCCGGACATCCGGGTATAGAAGGGAGACGGCGTGCCTAATTCATTCACCTTTTGTTCTTCGGAGCCTTCGCTCAGGATCAACAGACTTCACTACAAGTAGCAACTACAAGACTGCCGGCTCTACGACGTCTTGCAGTGGACTGTCCCTTCCTGCGGTGACTTCCCCTGGGCGTCTCTGCGGTTCCAGAAGTGTTCGAGTTTTTTCTCTAAAAGAGCAAATTTCTCCAGCGTGGCATGTCCCGCTGTTCTCGTGGGTGCAACACACTCATCGAGGAGGGGGATGGACACGATGTCTGCTTCCAGTACGCGGGGGCAGATATTGTGGATACGTCCTGCCCGCACTGCGGGCGGTTGACGATTCAGACGTTGCGTCACGGGTGGCTGTGTTCCCACGGGTGGCTGTGTTCCCACCACCTCGTCTGCTTCCCGTTCCATGACGGCAGGACTACGGCCCTGCCGCCCGCTACGGCGAGCAGCGAGGGTGATATGAGGATTACTGTGAGCGCTAATCCGTCAGCCACTGTCTCGCGGACCGTTCGCACCTCGTCTTGCTCGTCTGACCATTCCCCATGAGACGGTCCCACCGTATTGTTCCTCAATCACGTATCGGACACGGTACGTGATGATGAGATGTCTGTTGCAGCATCGGAGGGTGACTTACTGGCATCAGACTCCGATGATTCCTTGAAGCTCCCTCCCTTGGGGGGTCAAGCTCAGGAAGAAGCGGACGTCGAAATGTCAGCCATGCTTTCCCGGGCTGCCGGCATTGGGTTGCGGTGCACCGCACTGCCTCTCCCAACGCTCGCAGCGGGATACACGGTACATCGGGCTTGAGAGTGGCTCCAAGCCGTACTCGCCCCCAGTGCCGTGTTCCCCCGGAAGTGCATGAGGAACCTAGTACGACCTGGAACACTCCCCTTCGGTGTGTAAACGTCAACTAGTTCCATCACCCTTTCTTCCCTCGATGGTGGTGCAGCTAGAGGATACGTCGATGTCCCCCAGGGGCTTGACCTATGCTCCCGTCCAAAGCACGTAGGCTTTTCGGCATCTGAGGTGTCAAGAGCTTACTCTGCTGCAGGCCAAGCTGTCCCCTCTCTCCACGCTATGGCCATCCTGCAGGTCCATCAGGCCAATGCGCGGAGAGAGCTCCACGAGGGTAAGACCAAACAAACGCTTATGCAGGAACTCCGCGGCGTCACCGACCTCGCTCTACGGGCGACCAAGGTGATCGCACGGGCCCTGGGTGGGGCGATGTCCACACTTGTGGTCCAGGAGAGACACCTCTGGCTGAACCTTGCACAGATGAGTAACGCCTAGAAAGTCCGCTTTCTCGATGCACCCATCTCGCAAGGGGGGCTGTTTGGTCATACTGTCGAGCTGCAGTTCTCAACAGTAAAGGAGCAGACAGAGGATATCAAGTATATCCTCCCCAGCCGCGACTTGACCGCCCTCTGGCCGCCGAGATCCTGTGCACCGTCTGCTTCCCAGCAGCCCTGGTCCTCTTCGAGACATCGAAGAGGAGACCACCACCCCGTCAGCAGCCATGGCGGAAGCCACAATGAATACCTCCGGGCCCGACCCCAGCCATTCCATTGCTGGTGGTTGATCTGGGACGGTTCCTGCCCCGACCCAACAGCCCACTTCTAAGAGTTTTCTCTCTCTCTGGGCGTTTATCACAGCCGCTCTCACCCTCTACATGACGGTGTTCGGCAACTCGACATGTCACGGCGAGACCCAATGTCGAGGATAATCAGCAGCCTAAGCACTCTCAATCGACGGTGCTTTGTGCCACATCATCGTCTGGGTATTATCACAGCCGCTCTCACCCTCTACACGACGGTGTTCGGCAACTCGACGTTGCGGCAAGACCCAATGTCGAGGATAATCAGCAGCCTAAGCACTCTCAATCGACGGTGCTTTGTGCCACATCATCGTCTGGGTATTATCACAGCCGCTCTCACCCTCTGCACGACGGTGTTCGGCAACTCGACGTTGCGGCAAGACCCAATGTCGAGGATAATCAGCAGCCTAAGCACTCTCAATCGACGGTGCTTTGTGCCACATCATCGTCTGGGTATTATCACAGCCGCTCTCACCCTCTGCACGACGGTGTTCGGCAACTCGACGTTGCGGCAAGACCCAATGTCGAGGATAATCAGCAGCCTAAGCACTCTCAATCGACGGTGCTTTGTGCCACATCATCGTCTGGGTATTATCACAGCCGCTCTCACCCTCTGCACGACGGTGTTCGGCAACTCGACGTTGCGGCAAGACCCAATGTCGAGGATAATCAGCAGCCTAAGCACTCTCAATCGACGGTGCTTTGTGCCACATCATCGTCTGGGTATTATCACAGCCGCTCTCACCCTCTGCACGACGGTGTTCGGCAACTCGACGTTGCGGCAAGACCCAATGTCGAGGATAATCAGCAGCCTAAGCACTCTCAATCGACGGTGCTTTGTGCCACATCATCGTCTGGGTATTATCACAGCCGCTCTCACCCTCTGCACGACGGTGTTCGGCAACTCGACGTTGCGGCAAGACCCAATGTCGAGGATAATCAGCAGCCTAAGCACTCTCAATCGACGGTGCTTTGTGCCACATCATCGTCTGGGTATTATCACAGCCGCTCTCACCCTCTGCACGACGGTGTTCGGCAACTCGACGTTGCGGCAAGACCCAATGTCGAGGATAATCAGCAGCCTAAGCACTCTCAATCGACGGTGCTTTGTGCCACATCATCGTCTGGGTATTATCACAGCCGCTCTCACCCTCTACACGACGGTGTTCGGCAACTCGACGTTGCGGCAAGACCCAATGTCGAGGATAATCATCAGCCCAAGCACTCTCATTCGATGGTGTGTTGTGCTACATCATCGCCAGGCAGGTAAAACTGAAGAGCCGATCTCCTCCCCGGGGGCCACCCCACGGCGAGGGATCCACACTGCCAGCCATCGAACCACCCCCGGGAGGTCGATGAAGCAGAACGTACCCCTAGCCTCCCTGTCGGTCCCTGGGAGCCTGACAAGAGCTTCCCAAACCGTCACGGTGACTACGGGATACGGTCCGTCTCGGCTACGCGATCCAACTCCCCAGACGCCCGCCCAAGTTTCGGGGCATCCTCGCAACCTCAGTCAGAGGCAAGGATGCTCCCTTGCTTCAGGCCGAGGTCGCCACCCCTCTGGTGAGGAAGCGATCGTGCTCGTCCCTCTAGCCGAGATGTTCAACGGGTTTTACAGCCCGTACTTCATCGTCCCCAAAAAAGCGGGGGTCGCTAGATCTGCGTACCCTGAACAGGCACCTACTCAAGCTGCCGTTCAGGATGCTCACGCAGAAGCACATCCTGGCATCTATCAGATGTCAAGATGGATTCATGGCAATCGACCTGAAGGACGCTTACTCTCATGTCTCAATTCTCCCTCGTCATCGCCCGTTCCTACAGTTCGCTTTCGAGGGTCAGGCATATTAGTACAGAGTCCTCCGTTTCGGGCTGTCCCTGTCCCCACAAATCTTCACGAAGATCGTGGAAGCCGCCCTCACTCCCCTCAGGGAGAGAGGTGTGCGGGTACTAAACTATCTCAAAGACTGACTCATTTGACACACTCGTGAGATCTGTTATGTACACACAGGGACCTAGTGCTTAGGCACCTAGATCGATTGGGACCACAGGTCAATCGAAAAAGAGCAAGCTCTCCTCTGTGCAGAGCATCCTCTTTTTTGGTATGGAACTCAACTCTGTCTCCATTGCAGCGCGACTGACTCAGAAAGCGCTCAGTCAGTGTTGAACTGCCTGGAATATTTCAAGTAGTCAGCGGTCACGGGGCGTGTCGTGGTGATGACAGATGCCTCCCTGCAGGGTTGGGGTGCCGTGTGCAACGGGCACGCAGTGTCGGGGGTGGATGGGCCCCCGCCTGCGCGGGCATATCAATTGCCTAGAGTTGTTGGATGTGCTACCTGCACTGGAGGGGCTACTACTTCTCATACAGGACAAGCAAGTGCTGGCCTGGTCGGACAGCACAACTGCCATAGCGTATCAACCGCCAGAGTGGCGTTCGCTTACGGCAGCTAACACGACTTGCCCGACTCCTCCTCCTGTGGAGTCCACAGGTGAGCAGATCCCTGTGAGCCACACATATCCCAGGCGACCTCATCACCATATTACATATCACCACGACACGCCTCGTGACCTGCTCGAGAGGGACCCCCGTCCATAGAAAGGTCATAGAAGACCAGGGGTTAGGGTGCGTCGGCAGAGGGGCGTAATCACCATCCACCTGCTGCCGGTGTGCCACGCTCTCCAGGGAACTCGACTCTGTAGCCAGTGTTGGAGCGGTCTCATGTGCATCAACTCAAGGGGTATCACCACCGTCGAGGATGCCATGTGCCCAGGAGCCTCTAAAATAGTTTCAGGGGGACCGCTGACTGGTTGAATTGTTCCAGGCAGTTCAACACTGACTGAGCGTGCTCCCGCGCTATAATGGAGACAGGGTTGAGTTCCATACCAAGAAAGAGGTTGCTCTGCACAGGGGAGAGCTTGGTCTTTTCTCGGTTGACCTGTAGTCCCAATCGATCTAGGTGCCGAAGCACTAGGTCCCTGTGTGTGTACATAACAGGTCTCTCGAGTGTGTCAAAAGAGCAGTCCTTGAGATAGTTTAGTACCCGCACACCTCTCTCCCTGAGGGGAGTGAGGGCGGCTTCCACGATCTTCGTGAAGACTCGTGGGAACAGGGACAGACCGAAAGGGAAGACTCTGTACTAATATGCACGACCCTCGAAAGCGAACCGTAAGAACGGGCGATGATGAGGGAGAATCAAGACATGAAAAGTAAGCATCCTTCAGGTTGATTGCCATGAACCAATCTTGACATCTGATAGATGCCAGGATGCGCTTCTGCGTGAGCATCCTGAACGGCAGCTTGAGTAGGTGCCTGTTCAAGGTACGCAGATCTAGCAACCCCCTTTTTGGGGACGATGAAGTATGGGCTGTAAAACCCGTTAAACATCTCGGCTAGAGGGACGAGCACGATCGCTTCCTCTCCAGAGGGGTGGCGACCTCGTCCGAAGCACGGGAGCATCCTTGCCTCTGACTGAGGTTGCGAGGATGCCCCGAACTTGGGCGTGCATCTGGAGAGTGACCGCGTTGCCGAGACAGATCGTATCCCATAGTCACCGTGACGGTTTGGGGAGCTCTTGTCAGGCTCCCAGGGACCGAGACAGGCAGGCTAGGGGTACGTTCTGCTTCATTGACCTCCCGGGGGGTGGTTCGATGGCTGGCAGTGCGGATCCCTCACCGTGGGGGGGCCCCCGGAGAGGAGATCGGCTCTGCAGTTTTTCCTGCCTGGCGATGATGTAGCACAACGCACCGTCGATTGAGAGTGCTTAGGCTGATGATTATCCTCGACATTGGGTCTCGCCGCAACGTCGAGTTGCCGAACACCGTCGTGTAGAGGGTGAGAGCGGCTGTGATAATATTCAGACAATGATGTAGCACAACGCACCGTCGATTGAGAGTGCTTAGGCTGCTGATTATACTCGACATTGGGTCTTGCCATGACGCAACGTCGAGTTAACGAACACCGTCATGTAGAGGGTGAGAGCGGCTGTGAGAAACACCCAGAGAGAGAGAGAAAAAACCTTTAGAAGTGGGTAGTTGGGACAGGGCAGGAACCATACCGGATCGACCAACCAGCAATGGAATGGCTGGGGTCGGACCCAAAAGGTGTTCTCGATCTCCCTGGGGTCTTCCCATGAGGGCCGCTACGGCTTCCGCCGTGGCTGCTGATGGGGTGGTGGTCTCCTCTTCAATGTCTCCCGGGGGGCCACAGAGTGGGAGCACCGGAACCGGAGTTTCTAAGAGGACCAGGGCTGCTGGGAAGCAGAGGGTGCACAGGATCTCGACGGCCAGAGGGCGGCCAAGTCGCGGCGGGGGAGGATATGCTTGATATCCTCTGTCTGCTCCTTTTACTGTCGAGAACTGTGGGTCGGCAGTATCACCAAACAGCCCCCCCCTTGTGAGATGGGTGCGTCGAGAAAGCGGACTTTCTCGCATTACCCATCTGCGCAAGGTTTGGCCTGAGTTGCCTCTCCTGGACCACATGTGTGGACATCGCCCGACCCAGGGCCCGCGCGGTCACATTGGTCACCTGTAGAGCGAGGTCGGTGACGGCACGCAATTCCTGCATAAGCGCTGGGTCGGTCTTACCCTCGTGGAGCTCTCTCAACGCCTTGGCCTGATGGACCTGCAGGATGGCCATTGCGTGGAGAGAGGGGACAGCTTGGCCCGCAGCAGAGTAAGCTCTCGACATTATGGATGCCGAAAAGCCTACGTGCTTTGGACGAGAGTCTAGGTTGAGCCCCAGGGGGACTCGACGTATCCTCTAGCTGCCCCACCATCGAGGGCAGAAAGGGTGATGGAACTAGTTGACGTGCACGCGCCGAAGGGGGCGTTCCAGGTCGTACTAAGTTCCTCATGCACTTCCGGGGAAACACGGCACTGGGGCGAGTACGGCTTGGAGCCGCTCTCAACCCCGAGGTACCATGTATCCAGCCGCGAGCATTGGGAGGGGCAGTGCGGGCACTGCAAACCAAAGCCGGCGACCCGGGAAAGCATGGCTAACATTCGACGTCCGCTTCTTCCTGGGCTCGACCCCCCAGGGGAGGGAGCTCTGAGGAATCGTCGGCGTCAGATGCCAGTAAGTCACCCTCCGATGCTGCAACAGACCTCTCATCATCACGCACCGTTTCCGAATACGCGGTTGAGGAACGAGACGGTGGGAACGTCTCATGGGGAACGGTCAGACGAGCAAGGCGAGGTGCGAACGGTCCACGAGCCAGTGGCTGACGGATTAGCGCTCACAGTAATCCTCGTATCACCCTCGCTGCTCGCCATAGCGGGCGGCAGGGCCGTAGTCCTGCCATCACAGAACGGGAAGCAGACAAGGTGGTGGCTGAGTCCCGTGGGAACACAGCCACCCGTGACGCAACGTCTGAATCGTCAACCGCCCGCAGTGCGGGCAAGACGTATCCACAAGGGCTGCCCCAGCATACTGGAAGCAGACCTCGTGTCCGTCCCCCTCCTCGATGAGTGTGTTGCACCCACGAGAACAGCGGGACATGCCACGCTGGAGAAATTTGCTCTTTTAGAATGCAGACGGGTGTGGCACCATTTGTTAGCTCGAACACCTCTGGAACCGCCGAGACGCCCAGGGGAAGTCGCCGCAGAAAGGGACCGTCCGCTGCACCACGTCGTAGAACCGGCAATCTAGAGTTGCTAAGTAGTACCAAGAGTTGATCTTCATAAGCGAAGGCTCCGAAGAACAAAACGTGAATGAATGAAGCACGCCGTCTCCCTTTTATACCCGGATTTCCGGGGGCGGAGTCCGGCATGCAAATATCATTCGACAATTTTAATTGGCCTTTTCTAAGTAGTCGGAAGCGATTGGTTCTCAGGGACGAACCCCATCTGTTGGTTCGACACAACGTCGAGAGACTGACAGAAAGGGAACTATGGTTTTTGAAGACCTGTTATTTTGTGGTAACCATGGTTTTACTACAGTAACCATATTTTCTTGTTTTAACTGCAAGAAAAATGTGTTTTTTTGTTTGTTTAACTGTAGCAAAACCATGTTTAATTCTCGTAAGGGATTGTCAATGTAGCTGACCTGCATACTTATTTCAACTAAACCAATGTATTCTATGACGATTAGTGATTTCAGAAAAAAAGCAGCTCGGGATGATTCTCGCGGGCTTTTCCATCACTTGCGCGTTAGGGCGCCACCTGCTGGGCGTCAAAAAAGGCTGGTTTGGCCTCTGCAAGTGCACAAATCACCTTTGCTCCATACATCACACAGATATGTGATGCAAAATGAGAGAGTTTGCGAACTTGTGTCAGAGACTCGCAGCAGCAGATTCAAGCAGTTGTAGTTATGTTCTTGTGTTTGTGTTAGAAATATGTCCAAGAATAAAACTTTTAATTTGTGAGAAAATATTTGTCAAGCATTCAACTCTCACTGCATGAATTCACATAAACTCGTCTGTCAACACTTGCTTTTGGTGCAGGTGTGTGAATGTGTTTTGCGCAATATTTACTGCAGCAATTGTAGCAAAAGATGTGAGTGCATGAGTATCTTAGTTTGTGATTTGTAGAACTGGATTTGTGCACTTGCACTGCAGGATTCAAGAAGGCGTATCTGTTGTGTTGTGTTTGCGGGAGAGGAAAAAAATCTACAAGTTTGCGACTTCAATTTTTATGATACACATGTGTGGCCGACCTCTACAACTACAAGTTCCACTCTCTCACAGGCGCTCGGTTGTTTTGCACCAAAAATACCTTCATATTGATAGCGGTTGTAACAGTGTCTTAACGCACTTACCCCATATTATGTTTCTTGGGTCTGCTCCATTCCTCAATGCAAACAAACCAGTGCACCTTTACCTGTTTACCTGTACCAGTGAAGGTTGTGTTAAAGTAAGCCACAAATGCGCAGTCGAGTTGCTGCGTAATTCGACTACATCTAATATTGCTTCATGAGTTGAGTATGTGCGCTCAATCTGCGCAGCATTCAAAACATAACCCGCAAACTGGACAGTGATTTGACATCATTACCACAACACCTGGACATGATTCTCATAATTTCATTCACTGCGACCCTGTCCAAAGACTCAGACCCGCTCACCCCGATTTTCAAAACTCATCGTATCTACATGAATCACAATAATGACCCATTTTGCATCCAAAACGACGAATTTCACCAAAAGGGGACGAGTTGGCATCCCTTATCATAACGTAACAAAATCAAACTCAGATTTTAAATTTGCCAATTGTCGTACAGAATACATGTGATATGACCAAAAGGAAATTTTTATTGTGGTTAATGCAGTTATTGTACAAACATGTAACCTGAGGCGACATTTTGTACAATGCCCTCCAGACATCACCTTTGGCCACCACTGTGTTTTTTATTTCTCTTAATAGACATTTATTGGTTGGAGTTGATAAATGTACAGTATAGACACAGGTGCACCTCTTAAGCCACTTTCTGTTATTTAATTGGAGCCTGATTGGCCCATACACATTGGTGTTTTGTAATATGTGACCCTGGACAACAAAACCAGTCTTATGGGTCAATTTTTCGAAATTGATATTTTTACATAATCTGAAAGCTGATTAAATAAAATTTCTATATATATGAGTTGTTAGAATAGGACAATATCTGGCTGAGATACAACCGTTTAAAACTCTGGAATCTGAGAGTGCAAAAAAATCTAAATATTGAGAAAATTGCCTTTGAAGTTGTTAATCAGGGGCACTGTGGCAGACCATCCACTCACAAAAGGAAATTTACAAAATATCTTCATGGAACATGATCTTTACTTAATATCCTAATGATTTTTGGCATAAAAGAAAAATCGATAATTTTGACCCACACAATGTATTTTTGTCTTTTACTAAAAATGTTCCCGTGCTACTTAAGACTGGTTTTGTGATCCAGGGTCACATATGTAGCAGTGAAAATAAAGGATTTCAAAATACTAACATCTATCCAAGTGCATGTATGTGGAATTTTTGCCTGTCTCATGATGAAGGATCCATTCATTTTTTTCCTTCTAAACACCTGATGACCTGATTCATGTCCTGCCCCATGAGGTCACTGGCTACGTTCTTAACCATCCATCCATAATAATTGTCTATAAAGGTCCATATACTGTATCAGCTCAGCTGCATTTGGCTGCAGGTAAGCACAATCTTCGGGATGCTTATCTTTCTCCACACACTACTGCTTTTCCATTGCCCTGATGCATATGCTAAACATACTCTTTGCCGAATGATGGGAGACCCAACATACCCGCTGCTGTCCAAGGAAGGAGACATAAGTATTGGAGCAATTTTTGCAATCCACAGTAAATTAACATTGCCTTCATTTGAGTTCACAGAAAAACCGAAGTTTCTAACATGCTCCAGGTTTGTTGCATTGAAAACTATTTAAGATACATTAATTATTAATACACACAGATTTAAAAAGGAAACCTATTATAGAAAATAATCATATATAATTAAAAAAATACATAGTTTTATTAAAGCAAAGTGTCAAAACACCTGTAAGGTTAAGATGTTAAATAATTAACTATTTGTAAATCTCAAGTATACAAAAGTGTTTTTTTATTAAGCTGCTGTCACCAAAATTATTTAATGTTTTTACAGTGTAAACCTACAAGATTTTCGTGGGGCTCAAACTATGATTTTTGCGATCGATGAGATCAACAAAAGTAATTTGTTGCTCCCAAATGTTTCTATTGGCTACAGAATCTATGATAGCTGTGGTTCAAGACTGTCTTCTATGAGTGCAATTATGGCATTGATGAATGGTCAAGAAATTGCAGAAGGTGACAAATGCAATGGACATTATTTCACAAATGCTGTTATAGGGGAACCACAGTCCTCTGCCTCAGTGATTCTGTCCAGAACCACAGGACCTTTTAAAATCCCAGTGGTAAGAGGCAATAGAAGCAAAAGATTGACATAATCACTAAACTGTTTATAAATTATATGTGCTTTCTTTTTCAGATAAGTCCTTCAGCCACATGTGAATGTCTCAGTAATAGGAAAGATTACCCCTCATTCTTCAGGACTATCGCTAGTGATTATCATCAGAGCAGAGCACTTGCATATATAGTCAAACACTTTGGCTGGACTTGGGTTGGAGCTGTGAACAGTGACAATGACTATGGAAACTATGGAATGGCCATATTTACTGATACAGCAGAGAAGGAGGGAATTTGTGTAGAGTACTCTGTGAAATTTCTGCGAACAGATCCTGAAAAATTAAGAAGAGTAGTAGAAACAGTAAAACTTGGCACTGCAAAAGTGGTTGTTGCATTTATGACTAGTTTTGAGATGTATAGTCTACTTGAACAGTTAAATATTCAGAACATTACAGGCCTCCAAATTATTGGCGTAGAGGCATGGATGACTTCAAGTAGTATGATTGCTCCATACAGTTTTCGTGTCCTGGGAGGTTCACTGGGGTTTGCAGTAAGAAAAATCAATATTGACGGATTTTCAGATTATGTTATAAAAGCATTCTGGGACACAGCTTTTCCTTGCTCACAGAGAGACAGGAATGGATCTCAATATGAAGTACATTGCAGCAGATATCAAAATCTACTTGCGTTTAAAGATAACAATGAAGATGTGCCAGAACAACGATATCCAAGCAACATCTACAAGGCAGTGTATGCTGTGGCTTATGCACTACACAGTCTGCTCAAATGCAAAGAACAAGAAGGTTGTGAAAAAAATCTGACAATACCACCAGAGCAGGTAAAACAAGCTAGACAAATTTAACACTAGAACCGCCAGAGTTCGATGTATACTGTACCTAAAACCGCCAGCAGGTAAAATTTGCCCATGCACATGAATATTGATTTGATATGGCAATACAACTTATGATGTCACTGATTTAAATCATCACAAAGTAATGTATAGAGACATAAAATGTCTAAAACATAATCATAAAAAATAAAGGAATGAGGTAAATTTGACCCAACAGCGCTTACACTTTAGGTATGAATGCCCTACTTTTTAATCTGGTTTTATCTAAACAATTATTAACAAAAGGGGATTGTAAATAACACAATTTTAGTGAAAGTCGATGACTGGGAGACTTTTATTAAAAATCTGTTATGTGAATTTGAAAAAACATCCATGGGTAAATTTTACCCCGTGGCGGTTCTAGTGTTAAAAGGGCCCCATTATTTGTGTTTAACAATGGCTTATAATGCCTCAGCGATAACCCAGAATTGTTTTCACTAGGTGATTGAGGCTTTGAAAGAGATAAATTTCACAGTAAAGTTTGGAGATCGTGTGTGGTTTGACAACACTGGTTCAACAATAGCCCAGTATGAAGTTGTGAACTGGCAGCAAGACAAAAATGGATCAATTCAGTTTAAAGCAGTGGGTTACTATGATGCCTCACTGCCCCCTGACCAGCGCTTTGTGCTTAACACTGAAAACATCATCTGGGCTGGAGGACAGCTGCAAGTAAATTAAAGTTTTTTTCTTCAAAGGAACAAATAACATGTTACCTTAAATAGCTCACATCATATATTTGTTGAATTATTTCGAAGCCAAGGTCTGTGTGCAGTGAGAGCTGTCCTGCAGGCACTAGGAAGGCTGTACAGAAAGGAAGACCTGTCTGCTGTTATGACTGTATTCCATGTGCAGATGGAGAAATCAGTAATGAGACAGGTAAACTTCAGCCCAAATCAAAGATTCAAAGAAAACTGGCTAGTTGCTCTTTTTGTGTTCTACTTCTACTGTTCAGGATGCAGTTTCTTAGCAAAGGATTTCAATAATAAATTAAGTTATTTTATCTCTAACTACAGTGATCACAACTTTCTTTCCAGATTCAAATAACTGCATGCAGTGTCCAGGGGAATTCTGGTCTAATGCTGAGAAAAATAAATGTGTCTTAAAGGCTGTAGAGTTTCTGTCATTCACAGAAGTTATGGGTATAGTGCTGGTCTTTTTCTCACTGTTTGGAGTAGGAATAACTGTACTGGTCACAGTCCTGTTTTACAGTAAGAAGGACACCCCCATAGTAAAAGCCAACAACTCAGAGCTGAGCTTCCTGCTGCTCTTCTCATTGACTCTGTGTTTTCTCTGTTCACTTACTTTCATTGGTCGCCCCACTGAGTGGTCCTGTATGTTACGTCACACAGCGTTTGGGATCACTTTTGTCCTCTGTATCTCTTGTGTTCTGGGGAAAACAATAGTTGTGTTAATGGCCTTCAAGGCCACACTTCCAGGAAGTAATGTCATGAAATGGTTTGGGCCTGTACAACAGAGACTCAGTGTTCTTGCCTTTACACTTATACAGGTTCTTATCTGTGTGCTTTGGTTAACAATATCTCCTCCTTTTCCCTATAAAAATATGATATATTATAAAGAGAAGATCATTCTTGAGTGCAGTCTAGGTTCTACTGTTGGTTTCTGGGCTGTACTGGGTTATATTGGTCTACTGGCTCTCTTGTGCTTCATTCTGGCTTTTCTGGCTCGGACGCTGCCTGATAACTTCAATGAAGCTAAATTCATCACATTCAGTATGCTCATATTCTGTGCTGTGTGGATCACATTTATTCCAGCTTATGTCAGTTCTCCTGGGAAATTTACTGTAGCTGTGGAGATATTTGCTATTTTAGCCTCAAGCTTTGCTTTATTATTCTGTATATTTATACCTAAATGTTACATCATCCTGTTTAAGCCTGAACAAAACACAAAACAACATTTGATGGGAAAAGCACAAAATAAGTCTTACTGAAAATAAAACATTATTTACTTTGCAGCAATCATTTCCCCATATACTAGTATACATTTTCCCCTCGTATACATATATATTATCAAGTCTAAACCTACTAATGGGTAATAATGGAACAATAGTCTAAACAGCGGATTTACCCTATTTACAAAATGGATCTGCATTTTCATGGTTTAAATAAAAGATTTATGTTTTAAGAGACGATACAAATAAATAAAATCTCACCCCTGTTCTGGTAAAAAAAAGTATGTGCACAAATTGCAGGATTTTATAGGAGTGATGCATAGCATTAGTTTACTATGATGTCTTTAGAGACCTTTTCAGGAAAACAATACGTAAATATAGTTTACATTTTCACATGAAATAAAATACTGTAGTATTTATGTTGTCTGAAACATACACTGAAGACATACAAGTTCAAGATGCTTACTCGTCAAATCTCAAATTCCACATGAAGCATTGGTTTGTTACAAAAAAAGGACACATAACATATAATATGATTCTGCTCAAACACAGGAAGTTTCCCAGGTTTGCTTACAGGGTGAATCAGTACCAACACTGGGTTCTTTGTGTCAGGCTTCGCCATATCACCTTAACATTAATTTTCTGTTATCTTGATTGAGATACATTTGCCTGGAAAGAAATGATAAACAAAAAATAAACTAGCAGATTTCCATCCTACTAAGAATTTGCAGAATTTACATCCTTCTTAAGTTGATCACTGAGACTTGTTTCCCCACTAAAATATAATTAAAAACCACAATGAATTGTAAATAATGTTTTAAGTATAGAAACATATTGAGTCTCCCCTTCCTTGCCTCACAGGTGGTTGTGGTATAGCTGTCATATTAGTCATGACAAGAAGTGATGATAGAAGTTATGTAATTTTCTATGAGTCTTAGTAATTATAACATTACCTAGCTTGTTAAGTGGCTTTTATTCATAGAATATAGAGCTAGATGCCGCATTAGCAGCTGTTTCTATGGGCAGCTATACAGTACATAGATCGTCCACCATATTGCAACAGAGTGAGCCGGTCTGTGAACCAGTGTTGCCAAGTCTGCCATTTTTCTGTGGAATTGGGCTACTTTTAAATTGTTACTGAGGGTTGTTTTTTTCCTCATGTTAAGAGTGAATGGATTCATTCTTAATGTGATTTTATTCATGAAAGTTCTGTTATTTGGAAGAAACATTAGGTGTAACCGGATCTACACGCCCTGCCTCGAACCGGGTCGGTCCGGCATGGGACTCGGGCGCTGTAACGAGGAGGCTTAAGACCGCAGCCTCTAGCGTCTGTCGTTAGAGCTCCACTTGAGGTCAGGGAGTGAGGTTTACACACTGCACAGCTCTTCACTAGCTGGCCTCCGTTACATAAGCAAGTGATTTTTGACTTTCTTCCTTAGATCTGGCAACCTGATCCCACGGGAATTGTAACTATTTTACGAGATGGATTATTCATATTAGCAACTTTATTTGCCTACGGTAAGAGTGTACGGTAAATACGTTTTCATATTTACATCACTACATTTATGCATTTGGCAGACGCTTTTAATAAATAAAGCGACTTACATTGCATGATACCATACATTTGTATCGGAGTACGTGAAAAATTATATAAATAAATGTTTTTAACATCTTATTGATTTTCTATTACTACATTGCTTTACCAAATCATAATAACATTGCAATTTCACAAAACAAGAACTGCAAATTCTGTTTCTTTTCTGAACATTTTAATTTATGCAAAATAAATCGACTATAAATAATTATGAAATTAACAATAAAAACGAAATTCAGCAAAACATGCATTGCGCCAACAATGCGTTTTCAAAGACCGCTGCGATCTGTTTAGTGAGAGCACAGAGTACATTCACACGATTTATAAAGGAAGGTTTTGTCACCATATATGGTTCATTGGGGGCGTTTCCGAATGCAAATGACCATGAATGTGAACGAGCATGGCTCTTAAGAACATGTGGGATTTTTCAACAATAATTACTTATTGGTGTGCGTAAGAACCGTGTACGCACGTTTGACAAATAATGATTTTTCCGTGCTTAGACGCAGTCTAAATTTCATAAATGAGGCCCCTGGCTCACACCATTCCAATATGACAGACGACCTACATATAGCGGCCACAGAAATGGCTGCTAATGCGACATGTAGTTATATATATCTATGGTTTCAGCGGCAACAACCTAAACAAAAGTTATGTTGCCCAAACTTAACTTCCTGTAGACCTCCACAAAGAATCAATATCTGTTGAGTATTAAATTTACAACACAATATACAATACATACAATGAATATATAATACAATATTCATATAAATTAATATTAATATGAATTAACTATGAAATAAATTGTTATATTATAGCCACTAGCCAGACTGAGAACCAGAAACAGACCGGATGTAATGAATGGACATGTGAACTTCAGGCCAGGCGCCCATAGTTACTGTAGTAAAGCCATGGTTTTTGCCAATAGTAATCAATACACAAAAAAAAACATGGTTAATTTCCGTGAGGGTAATTACAAGTACAATTTTTCTGTATTATTTGTGTCCCTTTCAAAAATTGCTCTCGAGAAATTGTGTCAATTGTTTACCCGAAATGTACACACAAATGCTTTGCTTTAGGGCTGGATGGGTGTTAGTCAGAAACTGTATTTCACCTTATATGGCTAGTGATGAGAATGAAGAAATAAACATGTTGCAATCTGGCTCATGCCCTGCCCTATGAGTTCATTGGCCACACTCTAAATCATTCAACCATATTAATTTTGTTTATAAAAGCGCAAATGTGTTATTAGTTCAATTGGATTCAACAGCTGCATTTTAGCTCAATGTTTGGGATGCTGATCTTTACATACACACTGCTGCTTTTCTATCATTTTTATGCAAACGCAGAAAACACTCTTTGTCGAGCAATGGGAGACCCTAAATACCCGCTGCTGTATAAGGATGGAGACATAACAATTGGAGGACTGTTTGCAATCCACAGGCAAGAAACACTGTCTTCATCTGAGTTCACAAAAAAAACTCAGCTTCTGTCATGCTCCAGGTTTGTTACTTTCAAAACTTTTAATAAGCATTAGAGGCAGACAATGTATTACAAAAACATCTGTTCATGTTTTATTTTTTTCATGTGTATGAAGTCTATAAACAGATTATGTATGAAACATGAATTTTTAAAATATCAGAACAAATATGTTTTCCACCTCATTTAGCATACTGGTTTAATATTTTCACAGTGTGAATCTAAGAGATTTTCGGATGGCTCAAATCATGACCTTCGCCATTGAGGAGATTAACAAAAGTGGAACATTGCTCCCAAATATTTCTATTGGCTACAGAATCTATGATACCTGTGGTTCAAGAATGTCTTCTATGAGTGCAAATATGGCGGTGATGAATGGAGAGCAGTTTGCAGCAGAGGACAAATGCAATGGAGAGACTATACATGCTGTAATAGGAGATACAGAGTCTTCAACAACAGTGACTTTGTCAAGAACCACAGGACCTTTTAAAATTCCAGTGGTAAGAGGGAATAAAAGTAAAAGTAATTTTACACACAACAAACTTATGTCTGCTTGAATTTGTCCTATGTTTTTATTTTTCAGATAAGTCCCTTAGCTGCATGTGAATGTCTCAGTAATAGGAAAGATTACCCCTCATTCTTTAGAACTATTGCTAGTGATTATCACTACAGTGAAGCACTTGCATACATAGTCAAACACTTCGGCTGGTCTTGGATTGGAGCTGTGAACAGTGACAATGACTATGGAAATTATGGAATGGCCACATTTCTGAAAATAGCCCAGGAGGAGGGCATTTGTGTAGAGTACTCTGTGAAATTCTACAGAACAGAACCTGAAAGAATAAAAAAAATTGTAGATGTAATAAAACAAGGAACCGCAAAAGTGATTGTTGCATTTATTTCCTTTCTTGATATGGGATTACTAATTGACCAGTTAAGTACTCAGAACATTACAGGGTTCCAAATAATTGGTTCAGAAGCATGGATAACTGCAAAAGATTATATCACTCCAAGTAGCTTTCGTGTGCTGGGGGGATCACTTGGGTTTGCTATAAAAAAAATCCATATTGAAGGGTTTTCAGATTATGTTATCAAAGCATTCTGGGACACAGCTTTTCCATGCTCACAGAGAAAATATAATTCATCTCAAACTGAATTAAATTGCATCATAAATCAAGATCTCCTTGTGCTGAAAAATTACAACAAAGATGTACCTGACCAACGATATTCCAGTAATGTCTACAAAGCAGTGTATGCTGTGGCTTATGCACTACACAATCTGCTAAAGTGCAAAGAACAAGAAGAATGCAAGAAAAGCCTCCCAATACAACCACATCAGGTAAACTAGCAAATAAAATAATTAAACATATTGAGAGTGCTAGACATAGAGAAGAAAGCCTTCAGAGTGTTAAATAATAAAATTTTTTACCCTAGATTGTTGAGGGGCTGAAAAATGTCAATTTCACAATAAAGACAGGAGATCATGTGTGGTTTAACAGCACTGGTGCCACTTTACCCCAGTATGAACTTTTAAACTGGCAGCAGGACTCTGATGGATCATTCCAGTTTAAAACAGTGGGTTACTATGATGCCTCACTGCCCCCTGACCAGCGCTTTGTTCCAGACAATAATAACATTATCTGGGCTCGAGGACAGCTGCAGGTAAATTACATTTTACTGATTTTCCTAAGAGGTTTGTTGAAATTGGTACAGAATTTACATTTTTTATTACATTTTAAACTAGGCCTGTGTGAGTCTAATGATTCAAAGGATTTTTTTTGTCTAGAAATATTCAGCATACATTACTTAAAAAGGTGGTTTTCAAAACTGAAATATTCTGTCTTAAAAATATTGCCGTCTGTTGATTCTTGACATGTATTAAATATTGTACATTGTTGTTTTTCATGCAGAAGCCAAGGTCTGTGTGCAGTGAGAGTTGTCCTCCAGGCACTAGGAAGGCTGTACAGAAAGGAAGACCAGTCTGCTGTTATGACTGTATTCCATGTGCAGATGGAGAAATCAGTAATGAGACAGGTAAACTTCAGCCCAAATCAAAGATTCAAAGAAAACTGGTTAGCTGCTCTTTTTGTGTTCTCCTTCTACTGTTCAGGATGCAGTTTCTTAGCAAAGGAGTAAATAAATGAAATAGTTTCCTTTTGTTTCTAACTATAGAAAATCTCTTTCCAGATTCAAATAACTGTATGCAGTGTCCAGGGGAATTCTGGTCTAATACTGAAAAAAATAAATGTGTCTTAAAGGCTGTAGAGTTTCTGTCATTCACAGAAGTTATGGGTATAGTGCTAGTCTTTTTCTCACTGTTTGGAGTAGGAATAACTGTTCTGGTCACAGTCCTGTTTTACAGTAAGAAGGACACCCCCATAGTAAAAGCCAACAACTCAGAGCTGAGCTTCCTGCTGCTCTTCTCATTGACTCTGTGTTTTCTCTGTTCACTTACTTTCATTGGTCGCCCCACTGAGTGGTCCTGTATGTTACGTCACACAGCGTTTGGGATCACTTTTGTCCTCTGTATCTCTTGTGTTCTGGGTAAAACATTAGTTGTGTTAATGGCCTTCAAGGCCACACTTCCAGGAAGTAATGTCATGAAATGGTTTGGGCCTATACAACAGAGACTCAGTGTTCTTGCCTTTACACTTATACAGGTTCTTATCTGTGTGCTTTGGTTAACAATATCTCCTCCTTTTCCCTATAAAAATATGATATATTATAAAGAGAAGATCATTCTTGAGTGCAGTCTAGGTTCTACTGTTGGTTTCTGGGCTGTACTGGGTTATATTGGTCTACTGGCTCTCTTGTGCTTCATTCTGGCTTTTCTGGAACGGAAGCTGCCTGATAACTTCAATGAAGCTAAATTAATCACATTCAGTATGCTCATATTCTGTGCTGTGTGGATCACATTTATTCCAGCTTATGTCAGTTCTCCTGGAAAATTTACTGTAGCTGTGGAGATATTTGCCATTTTAGCCTCAAGCTTCGGTTTATTATTCTGCATATTTTCACCTAAATGTTACGTCATCCTGTTTAAGCCTCAACAAAATACAAAACTTAATTTGATGGGAAAAACACAAACAAAGCACTATTGAGAATGCAGTTGATGATACAGTTTCTTGTAAGAATTATTGTTGCAGTGCAACTGTGACCTTATTTGTTGACCGCACATAAACTGTTTCTTAAAGACTGTTCCACATGTACGTACACTATTTGTTTGTTTCATTGACCAAGCCGAAAAATGTAGTTTAAACTCTGTCCAATAAAGACCTTAAGAGTTTTTTTTATGGATTTTTTCTTTGATATGCAGCATCCTTGAAAAAGACATATTTGTTGTTTTGGCTGAGTGTATAGAGGTTATTGTAACAGTGTAATGTGAGGAAATCAACATGCATGAACAGGCATACAATTTAGGGTTATATTTAATCCAACACTTAGGAGATAATTGGATAAACTTTAAAGTACACATCAAACGAATGCAAGCACGGAGAGTTAACTTTTAACTTAAATAGTGGTATTAGGACTAACTAAAAGGACTAAATGGTAAGCAGGTAAACATAAGTTTGAGTGCAGAAACCTAATTAAAACCTTTTCACTGTCTGTGGCCATTTTTGAGCATACATGTAAACATGCATTATCCAAACGAAAGTGCTTATAATTCATGCTAATTCATCCTACAGGTTATTATTCATGAATGCTTTGGAATACACACTTAAGTCTGATCTCCTTTAAACGCTACTCCTTAAATATTAAAGAAAATGTAATGAATGGGGCAGGCACCCATTCATCCAGCCACTGTCCTCTTCCAAAGACTGTTCATGAAATACTTACTCATTGCTCTCTTCCTTTTTGTTCACATAAAAGCAATGCTGTTTCATTCATACATCACCTACTGGCAGTTGGACTATGTTTATATGACTATGTATATATGCCAGTAGAAAATCGATTTAATCATACACTAGACATGATTATATCTCACAGAGCCGATCGTAGCTATATAGATATTATACATCAAAGCGACGATGTCACCGATTGCCATCTTATAACATGTACAATGCGCACTGCAGAAATCAGCCGTATAACTCGTTATCGACAGGGTAGAACAATTACCTCGACTACTAAAGATAATTACGCAAATAGCTTGCCAGATCTGACTCCTTTAATAACCATACCAATAAATACAGAATCGCTCTATGACATGACCAGCAACTTCAGCACTATTTTCTCTAACACATTAGAAACGTCTTGGTTACGGATGTAACCTCGGTTCCCTGATGGAGGGAACGAGACGTTGTGTCGAACCGACAGAATGGGGTTTGTCTTGAGAACCTATCATCTTCTGAGTATTTAGAAAAGGCCAATAAAAATTGGCGAATGAAATTTGCATGCCGGGCTGCTCCCCGGATGTCCGGGTATAAGAGGGAAGCCGGCGGGCTCATTCATTCACCTTTGGTCTGAGGAGCCTAAAGCATCCTCCCCCGACCGCTGGGGTGGGCGGCCAGTGTTGTGGCATGAGGGACACAACGTCTCGTTCCCTCCATCAGGGAACCGAGGTTACATCCGTAACCAAGACGTTCCCTTTCTGTCGGTCTCTCGACGTTGTGTCGAACCAACAGAATGGGGTTCCTATGGAAAACGCCACAGCACTGAGCCGCGTGACAATCTCTGCGGAGCGACGTTGACTGGCCTGGGAGAGTCAGACGAACACGCTAGCGCGAAATTATGACCTTCCAGTGGAGAGGAAGGGGGACCCAGAGCTTTCCACATAAAGTTGGGAAGCCCCCTAACGCCGGCCGTAACGGGCAGAGGCCTGATTCTCTAAATGGCGAGAAGCCGCCCGGCACCGTAAGGGCCACTGGGTAAGCATTATTCCCCCCTGGGGGGGAAAAACGCTGCAGAGGCCACTACCTACCGTAGGGAGGAATTAGTGGAGACACCACATGGTCTCACCATCAGGGGAGAACTCATGGGAGGAATGTGCGGACTGCAGGAGTTAACCGCAAGGTGGGAGTCCACCTGGGGAGGTCATGGGTTGCCAAGGTGGGAACCATTCATGAGGATACATCAGACGGAACAGCCCACGGAGGGGGGGTTACCACGTCTGGAGCACTAGGTCCGGTTAGAGCTATGTGGGAGATAACTCAACTGTTCCCCGGTCTAAAGGGGCAGGGCTGCTCTGCCCAGCCTGTCCCCTGGAAGGGTACTTAGTGATGGATGGAATGCCTGTTCTTTACCCGAGGGGAAAGAAGTGAGGCGGGATCGCCACTGCTCCCCCCGGAGGGGGAAGGGCTTCCGCAGGCGTATGCCCTACCGGCTGCCAGTCCCACACCTTGCCAGGATGCGGGCTGACACCGGTTCCGCGCGTAGGTATTAGAACCTCACGGAGTTGTTAGGCATAGCCCAACCCGCAGCTCAGCAGATGTCTGCCAGAGAGGTGCCCTGAGCCAGCCACGAGGGGTGTGCCTCACCCCCAACGGGCAGGAAAAAAGATCGGTATGCCCTAACGAGGGCATCCAAGATCCAGTGCGCCAGCCTCTGTTTGGAGAGAGCCCTCCTGCTGACCTCCGAAACAGACAAAGAGCTGCTCAGAGCTTCTGGGCTCTGCGTGCGGTCCAAGTAGAGGCGCCGTGCGCGTACTGGACATAGCACGGATAGGTTGGGTCTTCCTCCCCGGTGGGGAGCACCTGCAGGTTCACCACCTGGTCTCTCGGGAGAGTGGTAGGAACCTTGGGCACATAGCCGGGGCGGGGTCTCAAGATAACGTGAGAATCCCGGCCCCGAGTTCTAGGCAATCTGCGGACACGGAGAGTGCTTGTAGATCCCCTACCCTCTTGGAAGTGAGTGCAATGCGGAACACCGTCTTTATCAAGTCTGAGAAAGAGCGGTAACCCCGAGAGGCTCGAAGGGAGCGGGGCCTCTTGAGGCCCGCCACCTAGGTCGCAAGAGGGTATGGAGCGCGGATAAAGTGGTCACCCTCTCGCGCCCCTTAGGAACCTAATGACCAGGTCGTGCTGTCCCAGAGGCTACCCAGCACTAGGGTCATGATGAGCGGCCGTAGCGGCTACATACATTGCCAGTGTGGAGGGGGAGAGGTTACTCCTCCGTCTCTTTTGAGGACGGGACAGCCCGTACCCGACCGAGCAACTACGCGGGTCATCTCGCCGAGAAGAGCACCAGGACGAGAAGAGGCGCCACCTATGGGCGTATAGCCGCCAAGTGGCCGAAGCCCTAGCCTGAGTGACGTCCCAACCGGACCGGGGGTGGGTCACTCAGGATCTCCTCGTCCCGTCCAGACATGGAGACCAGGTTTTGCCTGAGATGCCGTAACGTGCCCCTTCCCCTGGGGAAGCTGTCCGCCAGGGGGAGCGGCCAGGGAGGAGTTGTTGTCAGAGCCTCAGCTCCGAGAACCAAGTCCTGGTTAGGCCGAAGGGGCGTAACTAGTACCACTTGATGCTCCTCTTCCCTGTCCTTGCACAGGCCCTGTGCAATGAGGCTCACTGGGGTGAAGCGTACTTCCGCTTGTCCCGCGGCCAGCTGTGCGCAAGGGCATCCGTGCCGAGGGTACCTTGGACAGGGAGTACACAAGCGGACAATGGGAGGAGTTCGGGGAGGCAACAGGACCACCTGTGCCTGGCCAAACTGCCCCCAAATGAGCCGGCTGCGCGGGGAGGGAGTCGCCACTCTCCGCAAGGCGTCAACTGACGAGAGAGCACATCGGCTGTCTGGTTCAGGACGCCTGGGATGTGTGTGGCTCGCAGGGAGCTGATCACCTGCTGACTCCAGAGGAGGAGGCGTCGGGCGAGTCAAGTTAGCTGCTGTGAGTGAAGAATACGCCACAGCAGCTGTGCTGTCCGACCGGAGCAGCACGTGCTTCCCTGCATGAGAGGAAGTCCCTCATTGCAAGTAGCACAACCCACAACTCTAGCCAGTTGAATGCCAACGCAGGCGGTGGCCCGTCCACAGCCCCGACACTGCTTGCCCGTTGCACACGGCACCCCTTAGGGTGTGTCGGCAGAAAAGCGTGTGACCAACGCCTGCTGCCGGTGTGCCACGCTCTTCAAGGAACTTGACTCTGCCGCCAGTGTTGGAGCGGTCGTATATGCATCGACCCGAGGGGGGGGCCACCCCCGCCGAGGATGCCATGAATCCCAGGAGCCTCTTGTTACAGGGGGACCGCTGACTGTCTGATCTCAGGCAGTTCAACACTGAGCGGGCGCGCTAGTCCTCGCGCCCCCCCCTGGGGGTGAGCGGGGCCGCTCGTGAGGACAGAGTCGAGTTCCCTACCGAGAAAGAGGATGCTCTGCACCGGGGAGAGCTTGTTCTTATCTCAGTTGACCTGTGGCCCCACCGATCTAGGTGCCGGAGCAAAAGATCCCTGTGTGTACACCACAGATCTCGAGAGTGTGCCCAAACTTGAGCCAGTCGTCGAGATAGTTAGTACCCATACACCTCCTTCCCAACGGGGAAGGAGGGCGGCTTCCACGACCATCGTAAAGACTCGTGGAGACAGGGACAGACCGAAGGGAAGGACCCTGTACTGATATGCCCGTCCCTCGAACGCGAACCGTCGGAACGGCCGATGTCGAGGGAGGATCGAGACATGAAGTATGCGTCCTAGGTCGATTGCCACGAACCAGTCCTGACGCCTGACGGACGCCAGGATGCGCTTCTGCGTGACCATCCTGAAAGGCAGCTAGTGTAGGTGCCTGTTCAGAACACGCAGATCTACGATAGGGCGCAACCCTCCGCCTTTCTTAGGGACAATGAATTACGGGCTGTAAAACCCGCTGAACACCTCGGCCGGTGGGAAGGGCTCGATCGCTCCCTTCACCAGAAGGGAGGCGACCTCCGCCCGAAGTACGGGGGCATCCCTGCCTCTGACTGAGGTAAAAAAGGGGGCCCCGGAACTTGGGCGGATGTGTAGCGAACTGAATCGCGTAGCCGAGACGGATCGTCTTCCTCAGCCAGCCTGACAGTCTGGGCAGGCTCCCAGAACTGTGACAGGGGGACTAGAGGTTGATCTGCTTCACCGCCCCCGCGGAGGGTGGTTCGATGGCTAGCAGTACGGATTCCTTGCCGGGGGAAGCCCCCCGGGGAGGAGATCGGCTCTGCCATATTTCCTGCCTGGCGTCTGCGCAGCTCAACGCACTGTCTGACTGAGAGTGCTGAGGGCTGGTGTTTATACTCGACATTGCGCTTTGCCATGACGCAACGTCGAGTTTGCCGTTCACCGTCGTGCAGAGGGTGAGAGCGGCTGAGGTAACCCAGAGAGAGAGGAAACTCTCCTTTTTGAGAGTAAGTGGGCGCCAGCCCCCCGGAGGGGACCAGCAGATGGAGGGACGGGGCAGGATCCGTCCCTATCCGACTTCCCAGCGATGTGGCTGGGGTCGGGCCCAATGGTAGCCTCGATCCCCCTGAGGTGTTCCCATGATGGCCGCTGCCCCGCGGCTGCTGACGGGCGATGGTCTCCTCTTCGCTGTCTCCTCTAGGGGGGCACCTGCCCAGAGCTGGAGGGCGTTGAAGAGGACCAGGGCTGCTGGGAAGCAGACAGTGCACGGGACTCGACGGCCGAGGCGGCCGAGTTGCGGCACGGAGGACTGCTTCTTACTGTCGAGAACCCTCCGGGGAGGCCGTGTGCGGGTCTCGCGCCCCCCCGGCGGGCGGGGGTTGAGCGGGGCTGCTGCGGCTCGACAGTAACACCAACCAGCCCCCCCTTGCGAGACGGGTACGTCGAGAAAGCGGACCTTCTCAGCGTTACTCATCTGCGCAAGTAGAGGCCAGAGGAGTTTCTCATAGACCACAAGTGTGGACATCGTCCGACGCAGGGCCCGCGTGGTCACCTTGGTCGCCCGTAGAGCGAGGTCGGTGGCGGCGCGGAGTTCCTGCATAAGCGCTGGGTCGGTCTTACCCTCGTGGAGCACACTCAACGCCCTGGCCTGGCAGGAGCCATAGCGTGGAGAGAGGAGGCAGCTTGGTCCGCCGCAATGTAAGCTCTCGACACCAGAGATGCCGAGACACCACATGCTTTGGACGGGAGTCTAGGTCGAGCCCGCCCAAGTGGCCGCCACCTACGGGCACGAGTGCACCGCGGCGGCATACTCCACCTGGGGGACACCGACGCATCCTCCAGCTGTCTCAACCTCGAGGGAAAAGAGGGTGACAGAACTTTGTTTGACGTGAAACGTGCCGGGAAGGGGCGTTTCAGGTCTTACAAAGTTCCTCATGCACTTCCGGTAAACACGGCACTGGGGGCGGGCGCGGCTTGGAGCCACGCTCAAGGCAGTGCGGGCACTGCAACCCAACACTCACGGCGGCCCGGGAAAGCATGGCTGACATCTCGACATCCGCTTTTTCCTGGGCTCGACCCCCCGAGGGAGGGAGCCCGAGGAATCGTCGGAGTCGGATGGCAGTACGTCACCCCCCGATGCTGCAAGAGAATCTCATCATCACGCATCGTGTCCGAATACGTGATTGAGGAATAAGACGGCGGACCGTCTTTTTTGGGGAACGGTCAGACAAGCGAAACGAGGTGTGAACGGTCCGTGAGCCGTGGCTGGCGGATTATCGCTCACAGTAATCCTCATATCACCCTCGCTGCTTGCCATAGCGGACGGCAGGGCTGTAGTCCTGCCGCCACGGAACTGGGAGCAAATGAGGTGGTGGCTGAGTCCCGTGGGAACACAGCCACCTGTGACGCAACGTCTGAATCATCACCGCCCGCAGTGCGGGCAGGACGTATCCACAACGTCTGCCCCAGCGTACTGGAAGCAGGCATTGTGTCCGTCCCCCTCCTCGATGAGTGTGTTGCACCCATGAGAACAGCGGGACAAGCCACGCTGGAGAAATTTGCTCTTTTAGAAAAAGAAATTTGCTCGAACACCTCCGGAACTGCCGAGACGCCCAGGGGAGAGTCACTGCAGGAAGGGACCGTCCGCTGTCCACGTTGTAGATTCCAGCAGAATACCAGCGAAGAACTGGAAGACCAGTGAAGATCTGGAGCTGCTCATCAGATGCGTAGGCTCTGAAGAACAAAAGGTGAATGAATGAGCACGCCGGCTTCCCTCTTATACCCGGACATCCAGGGAGGAGCCCAGCATGCAAATTTCATTCGCCAATTTTCATTGGCCTTTTCTAAATACTCAGAAGATGATAGGTTCTCAAGACAATCCCCATTCTGTCGGTTCGACACAGTCGAGAGACCGACAGAAAGGGAACTGTCGTACCTATGAAGTCAAAAAAGATTAATGAGAAAAACATAGCACCTTGGCACAATAGCACCACTCGCGCCCTTAAAAGAGAAACACGTAAACTGGAGAGCAAATGGAAAAAAACCCAATTAGAGGTCTTTAAAATTGTGTGGAAAGAGAGTGCAAACTGCAAAAAAAGGCACTAAAAGCAGCAAAGGCTAAGCACCTCCGAAACCTCATAGAAACTAACAAAAACAATCTAAGGTTTTTATTTAATACAGCTGCTAAATTAACAAATAAGCAGACATCATCTGACCTGGTTATTCCACCGCACCTTGGTAGCAATGAATTCATGATTTTTTTTACAGAGAAAATCGAAAACATATGAGACAAAATAGTAAAAACTCAACCTTATAGTATGTCCTATGAATTAGTACCAACCATCGCCCCGAAAGAAGCCTCATTAAGCCCCTTATCAAGAAACCAAACTTAGACCCCAGTGAACTAGTAAACTATAGACCGATTTCAAATCTCCCTTACATGCCTAAATACTAGAAAAGTAGTGTCCACTCAGTTGTGCTCTTTCTTACAAAATAATGACATACTCGAAAAATTTCAGTCAGGCTTTAGACCGCATCAAAGCACTGAAACTGCACGCGTTAAAATTACAAACGACCTGCTTATAGCATCAGACAAAGCAAAGGTAACATCTCACTCCTAGTCCTGCCTGTCCTTTGTGTGAAGTGAAGTGAAAGTGACCTATTAGTCGGGTATGGTGACTAATACCCGAAATGTGACCTCTGCCCATACCGAAATGTGACCTCTGCATTTAACCCATCCAGAGAGTAGTGAACACACGCACAGCAAGTCGTGAACACACGTAAACCCGGAGCAGTGGGCAGCTATCATGTCCTTAGTCTGATATAATGATCTGCAGAAAAACTCTTTCCCTTTCTGTCGGTCTCTCGACGTTGTGTCGAGCCGACAGATGGGGTTCGTTCTTGTGAACCTATCGCTTCCGACTATTTTAGAAAAGGCCAATGAAATTGGCGAATGAAATTTGCATGGCGGACTCCGCCCCGGATATCCGGGTATAAAAGGGAGACGGCGTGCTGCATTCATTCAGCTTTTGTTCTTCGGAGCTTTCACATTGTATCGACTTCGAGACTTCAAACTCTACACCGAATTACTGCTGGAATCTTACGACGTGGTTCAGCGGACTGTCCCTTCCTGCGGCGACTTCCCCTGGGCGTCTCAGCAGTGCCAGAAGTGTTCTCTAAAAGAGCAAATTTCTCCAGCGTGGCATGTCCCGCTGCTCTCTTGGGTGCAACACACTCATCGAGGAGGGGGACGGACACGATGTCTGCTTCCAGCATGCTGGGGCAGACATTGTGTATTCGTCCTGCCCGCACTGCGGGCGGTTGACGATTCAGAGGTTGTGTTCATGGGCGGCTGTGTTCCCATGGGACTCAGCCACCACCTCGTCTGCTCCCCGTAAACAGCGAGGGTGATATGTGGATTACTGTGAGTGTTAATTCCTCAGCCACTGGCTCGCGGACCGTTTGCACCTCGTCTCGCTCGTCTGACCATTACCCAGGAGGCGTATTCGGAAACGGTGCATTATGATGAGATGTCCCTTGCAGCATTGGAGGGTGACTTACTTGCATCTGACTCCGACGATTCCTCGGAGCTCCCTCCCTCGGGGGGTCGAGCCCAGCAAGAAGCGGACGTCAAAATGTCAGCCATGTTTTCCCGGGCCGCCGTGAGCGTTGGGCTGCAGTGCCCGCACTGCCTCTCCAAGCGCTCGCGGCTGGATACATGGTGCCTCGGGTTTTAGCGTGGCTCCAAGCCAAGCCCCAGTGCCGTGTTTACCGGAAGTGCATGAGTAACTTAGAAAGGACTGGAATGCCCCCTTTTTCGGTGCGTCCACGTCAAACAAGTTCTGTTGCCCTCGAGGGTGAGGCAGCTGGAGGATACGTCGACCTCCCCCAGGTGGAGTGTGCCGTCGCAGTGCACTTGTGCCCGCAGACGGCGGCCACCTGGGGGGGGCTCGGCCTAGACTCCCGTCCGGGGCATGTGGGGTCTCAGCATTTCTGGTGTCGAGAGCTTACATTGCGGCGAACCAAGCTGCCTCCTCTCTCCACGCTATGGCAATCCTGAGGCCACGGCGTTGAGAGAACTCCATGAGGGTAAGACCGACCCAGCGCTTATGCAGGAACTCCGCGTCGCCACCGGCCTCACTCTACGGGCGACCGAGGTGACCACGCGGGCCCTGTGTCGGGCGATGTCCACACTTGTGGGCCATGAGAGACACCTCTGGCCGAACCTTGCACAGGTGAGTGACGCCGAGAAGGTCCGCTTTCTCGATGCACCCATCTCGCAAGGGGGGGGGCTGTTCGGTGATACTGTCAAGCAGCAATTCTCGACAGTAACGAAGCAGACAGAGGCATATCCTCCCCCGCCGCGACTCGGCCACCCTCAGCCATCGAGTCCCGTGCACCGTCTGCTTCCCAGCAGCCCTGGTCCTCTTCGACGCCCTCCGGCGCCCCCTCAGGCGGCCCCCCGGAAGAAGACGTCAAGGAGGAGACCACCACCACATCAGCAGCCGCGAAAGCAGAAGCGGCCCTCATGGGAAGACCCCGGGGAGATTGAGAATACCATCGGGCCCGACCCCAGCCATTCCATTGCTGGGTGGTCGATCCGGCACGGTTCCTGCCCCGTCCTAACAGCCCATTTCTCAAAGGGAGTTTCCTCTCTCTCTGGGTGTTTATCACAGCCGCTCTCACCCGCTACACGACGGTGGTCGGCAACTCGATGTTGCGTCACAGCGAGACACAATGTTGAGGATAATCAGCAGCCCTCAGTACTCTCAGTCGACAGTGCGTTGTGCTACATTATCGCCAGGCAGGTAAGTCAGCAGAGCCAATCTCCTCCCCGGGGGCTTCCCCACGGCGAGGGATCTGCACTGCCAGCCATCGAACCACCCCCTGGGAGGTCGATGAAGCAGATCGTACCCCTAGCCCCGGTCTCAGTCCCTGGGAGCCTGACAAGAGCCCCCAAACCATCACGGTGGCTACGGGATACGATCCGTCTCGGCTACGCGATCCAACTCGCCAGACGCTCGCTCAAGTTCAGGCCATCCTCTCAACCTCAGTCAGAGGCAAGGATGCTCCCGTGCTTCAGGCCAGGGTCGCCACCCCTCTGGCAAGCGATCGTGCTCGTCCCTCTAGCCGAGATGTTCAACAGGCTTTGCAGCCCGTACTTCATCGTCCCCAAAAAAGGCGGGGGTTGCTAGATCTGCGTGCCCTGAACAGGCACCGACTCAAGCTGCCATTCAGGATGCTCGCGCAAAAGCGCATCCTGGCGTCTACCAGATGTCAAGATTGGTTCATGGCAATCGACCTGAAGGACGCTTACTTTCATGTCTCGCTTTCGAGGGCGGGTCCTCTCTCCCTACAAAGTCCTCCCTTTCGGACTGTCCCTGTCCCCACGAGTCTTCACGAAGATCGTGGAAGCCGCCCTCACTCCCCTTGGGGAGAGAGGTGTGCGGGTACTATACTGTCTTGACGACTGGCTCATATTGGCACACTCGCGAGATCTGTTGTGTACAAACAGGGACCTAGTGCTCCGGCACCTAGAACGATTGGGACCACAGGTCCGAGAAAAGAGCAAGCACTCCCCTGTGCAGAGCATCCTCTTTCTCGGTATGGAACTCAACTCTGTTCCATGGCAGCACGACTGACTACAGAACGCGCTCAGTCAGTGTTGAACTGCCTGATCAGCGGTCCCCCTGAAACAATTTCAGAGGCTCCTGGGCACATGGCATCCTCGGTGGGGGTGGATGTTAGAATTGGCTAGAATCTAACTTTATGTCTAGGTGAAATTCGTAGTCAGTCAATGAAACACACAGAAGTTCTGGATCCAGGGAGCAAAGAATGACACAGACACAGAAGTACAGTTGACTCAAGTCTCAATCACGTTATGGCATCCCAGGCCAAACCTCTGGAACCTCCATGTCTGGCCCCTGGATGGGACGAGGAGATCCTGAGTGGCCTACCCCCGACAGTGGTGGAGACCATCACCCAGGCTAGGGCCCTGCCACTAGGCAGTTGTACGCCTGTATCGTTCGGGAATGTGCTGTCCTTCCAACAGTAGAGACTTGAGGGCAAGTCTCTAGGACAGCACGACCTGGTCAGTAGGTTCCTTAGGGTCGCGAACGTGCTCCGTACCCTCTTGGGACCTAGAAGTTGTCCTGGCGGGCCTCGAGAGGCCCCCCCTTTGAGCCCCTGGGAGAGGCCGCTCTTCCTCATCTTATGAGGAAGACGGCCCTCCTGGTGGCGCTTGCCTCCATCAAGAGGGTAGGGGACCTACAAGCACTCTCTGTGTCCACGGATTGCCTAGAATTCGGGCCTGAAGACTCTTACATGATCCTGAGACCACAGCCTGGCTACGTGCCCAAGGTTCCAACCACTCCCTTTCAAGACCAGGTGGTGAACTTGCAGGCGCTCCCCACCGTCGCTACGGCATACCAATCTCAAGATCTCCCCTGCCCGTTAGGAGTGAGGGCACACTCCACTCGGGGTGTAGCCTCCTTGTGGGCACTGGCTCAGGACGCTTCTCTGGCAGACATCTGCAGAGCTGCGGGTTGGACTACACCCAACATACTCTGCGTGGGACCAGTGTCAGCCCGCATCTTGCAGGACAACAGGTAAGAAACGGTGACCGGTAGGGAGTACACCTGCGAAAGCGCCTTCCCCCTTACCTCTAGGTGGGTGAGTGCACTAATTCCGCCTCCCTTCTTCCCCCCACTGCGTGAAGAATAGGCATTCAATCCATCACTAAGCACCTTCCTGGGGACCGGGCTGAGCAGAGCAGCCCTGCCCCCTTAGGCCGAGTAACAGTTGAGTTATCTACCAGGTAGCTCTAACCGGACCTAGTGCTCCAGACGTGATAACCCCCCCCCCACTGGGTGGTTCCGTCTGATGTATCCTCATGAGTGGTTCCCACCTCTGCAACCCATGACCTCCCTAGGTGGACTTCCACCTTGCGGTTAACTCCTTCAGTCCACATATTTTCGCATGAGTTCTCCCCTGATGGCGAGACAATGTTGGTGTCTCCACTAATTACTCCCCATGGTAGGTAGTGGTCTCTGTAGCGTTTTTCCCCAAGGGGGAATAATGCTTAGCCAGTGGCCCTTAAGGTGCCGGGCGGCTTCTCGCTGTTAGAGAATCAAGGCCTCCGACAGTGACGGCCAGTGGCAGGGGCTTCCCACCTTTTCTTCAAAAGCTCCGGGACCCCCTACCTCTCCACTGGATGGTTACAATTTTGCACTAGCGCTCACGTCTGACTCGCCCAGGCCAGTCAGCGTCGCTCTGATAGAGATTGTGATGCGGCACAGCGCCATGGCGTTTTCCATAGGAACCCCATCTGTCGGCTCAACACAACGTCGAGAGACCAACAGAAAGGGAACGTCTTGGTTACTGATGAGACGTTGTGTCCTTCTTGCCACAACGCGGGCCGCCTGCTGCAGCGGTCGAGGGATGCTCTCAGGCTCCTCAGACCAAAGGTGAATGAATGCAGCACGCCGTCTCCCTTTTATACCCGGATATCCGGGGGTGGAGTCCGGCATGCAAATTTCATTCACCAATTTCATTGGCCTTTTCTAAAATGGTCGGAAGCGATAGGTTCTCAAGAGCGAACCCCATCTGTCGGCTCGACACAACGTCTCGTTCCCTCCATCAGGGAACAGAGGTTACATCCGTAACCAAGACGTTTTCATGTAACAGCTATGGAGCGAATATTGTGCCTAAACTTAACAAACAAATAGTCTTGGTTATGACTGTAACCTCCGTTCCCTGATGGAGGGAACGAGAAGTTGTGTTGAGAGACAGACTGGGGTTTGATCTTGAGAACCTGTCATCTCCGAGAGGAATTTTAAAACGCCAATGGGCTTGGTGAATGGCACATGCATGCCAGTACCAGCCCCGTGCATACGGGTATAAAAAGATGGCGGCGGTCATTCTTTCACCCTTTGGGCTGAGGAACCTGAGAGACATCTCCCGGTCACTGCAGCGGGTCGACGAAGCGTTGTGGGATGAAGACACAATGTTGTGTTGAGAGACAGACTGGGGACCTATCTTTTCACGCCATGGAGCTGATCCGTATCACGACCTCCAGCGGAGCGACACTGACTGGACTTAGCGAGTCACAAGTGTCACTCAAGGTCTCGTCGTCCCGTCCAGGGGCCGGTCATGAAGATTCCAGAGGCCTGGCTTGGGGTGCCACACCGTTCCATTCCCCTGCGACAGAAGGTCCTTCGTCAAGGGAATCGGCCAGGGGGGACAGTCGTCAGAGCCACCAGGTCTGAAAAACAAGTCTGGTTGGGCCAGTAAGGTGCAACTAGCAGTAATTGATGCCCCTCTTCCCTGACCTTGCACAGAACCTGTGCAAGGAGGCTCACTGGGGGGAAGGCGTACTTCCACTTGTCCCACGGCCAGCTGTGTACTAAGGCATCCGTGCCATTCTTCGGTCAGGGAGTACCAAAGCGGGCAATGAGTGGAGTCCGGGGAGGCAAACAGGTCCACCTGCGCCTTGCCGAACCGCTCCCACATGAACCGAACTGCGAGGGGATGGAGTCGCCATTCTCCATTTGGCGTCCCCTGACGAGAGAGCGCATCGGCTGTCTGGTTCAGTTTACCCGGGATGAAGGTGGCTCGCAGGCACTTGGTCACCTGCTGACTCCATAGGAGGAGGCGTCGGGTGAGTTGTGACATCGGCCGTGACCGTATGCCGCCTTGGGGATTGATGTACGCCATGGCAGCCATGCTGTCCGACTGGACCAGCATGTGTTTGTCCTGCACGAGGGGCCGGATCATCCTCAGTGCCAAAAGGACAGTGACAGTCAGTAACTCTAGGCAGTTGATGTACCATCGCAGCCGGGGACCCGTCCACTGCCCCAATACTGCTTGGCAATTGCACACGGCACCCCACCCCTGCAGGGAGGTGTCTGTCATCACCACGATGTGCCTCGAAACCTGCCCGAGTGGAACCCCAGTTCGTAGAAAGGCCAGATCTGACCAGGGGTTGAGGGTGCGAAGACACTGAGGCGTTACCATAATGAGCCTAGTGCCGGTGTGCCACACCGTCCAGGGAAAACGACTCTGAAACCAGTGCTGAAGCGGCCGCATGTGCATCAACCCGAGAGGGATTACCCCTGTCGAGGATGCCATGTGCCCCAGGAGCCTCTGAAAATGTTTCAGCGGGACTGCTGGAGTCTGCCTGACCAAATTCAGACAGTTCAGCACCGACTGCGCAAGCTCGTTGGTGAGACGCGCTGACATACGGAGTATAGTTCTATACCGAGATAAGAAGAGCTCTGCACTGGGGAGAGCTTGCTCTTTTCTCGGTTGACCCGTAGTCTCAGACGGTCTAGGTGCCGGAGCATGAGGTCCAACCGGACCAGCACGTGCTTGCCCTGCACGAGAGGTAGTAGCCTCCTCAAAAGCAAGTAGCACAACCAACAACTCTAGGCAGTTGAAATGCCAATGCAGGCAGGGGCCCGTCGACTGCCCAGACCCTGCTTGCCCGTTGCACACGGCACCCCAACCTCAAGGAGGTCATGGAGACCAGGGGATTAGAGTGAGTCGGAAGAAAAACATGTGACCATGCGCCTGCTGCCGGTGTGCCACGCTCTCCAAGGAACTTGACTCTGTAGCCTCTGAAATTGTTTCAGGGGGACCGCTGACTGTCTGAAAGCTTCAGGCAGATCAACACTGATCGGGCGCACTCTGAATTCAGTCGCACTGCCTGTGGGAGGCCGCGTGGGTGCGGGCTTCCTCGTTGCGGGTCTTGAGCCCCCCGCGGTGGGTGAGCGGGGCCGCTCATGTGGACAGAGTCGAGTTCCCTACCGAGAAAGAGGATGCTCTGCACCGGGGAGAGCTTGCTCTTCTCAGTTGACCTGTAGCCCCACCGATCTAGGTGCCGGAGCACCAGGTCCCTGTGTGTACACCACAGATCTCGAGAGTGCGCCAAACTGAGCCAGTCGTCGAGATAGTTTAGTACCCGCAAACCTCCTTCCTCTGTCACCACCGACCTTCGTAAAGACTCGTGGAGACAGGGACAGACCGAAGGGGAGGACCCTGTACTGATATGCCCGTCCCTTGAACGCAAACCGTCGGAACGGCCGATGTCGAGGGAGGATCGAGACATGAAGTACGCGTCCTTTAGGTCGATTGCCATGAACCAGTCCTGACACCTGATGGACTTCAGGATGCGCTTCTGCGTGATTAACCTGAAAGACAGCTATTGTGTAGGTGCCTGTTCAGAACACACAGACCCAAGATAGGGCGCAACCCCCCGCCTTTCTTGGGGACAATGAAGTACAGGCTGTAAAACCCATTGAACATCTCGGCTGGTGAGACGGGCTCGATCACTCCCTTCACCAGAAGGGTGGCGACCTCGGTCCGAAGTACGGGAACATCCTAGCCTCTGACAGAGGTATATCGGATGCCCTGAAACTTGGCGGGCGTGAGGCGACTGGATCGCGTAGCCGAGACGGATCGTCTTCCCTAGCCAGCCTGACAGCCTGGGAAGCCGGACAGGCTCCCAGAAATGAGACGGGGACTAAAGGTACGATCTTTTTCATCGTCCCCCGGGGGGTGGATCGACGGCTAGCAGTATGGATTCCTTGCCCGGGGAGGTCCCCCGGGGAGGAGATCGGCTCTGCTGTTTTTCCTGCCTGGCGACTGTGCAGCTCAATGCACTGTTTGACTGAGAGTGCTGAGGGCTGGTGTTTATACTCGACTTTGCGCTTCGCCATGACGCAACGTCGAGTTTGCCGTACACCGTCATGCAGAGGGTGGAGCGGCTGTGATAACCAAGAGAGAGAGGAAACTCTCCTTTTTTGAGAGTGCGCGGCGGCGCGGATTTCCTGAATAAGCGCTGAGTCGGTCTTACCCTCGTGGAGCTCTCTCAACGCCCTGGCCTGGCAGGAGCCATAGCATGGAGAGAGGAGGCAGCCTGGTCCGCCGCAATGTAAGCTCTTGACACCAGAGATGCCGAGACACCACATGCTTTGGACGGGAGTTCAGGTCGAGCCCCCCCCAGGTGGCCGCCGCCTACGGGCACGAGTGCACCGCGCGGCGGCATACTCCACCTGGGGGAGAAAGACGTATCCTCCAGCTGTCTCAACCTCGAGGGAAGAGAGGGTGACCGATCTTTGTTTTTGTGATATGTGCCGGAAAGGGGGTGTTCCAGGTCTTACAAAGTTCCTCATGCACTTCCGGTAAACACGGAACTGGGGGCGGGCGCGGCTTGGAGCCGCGCTCAAACCCGAGGTGCCATGTAGCCAGCCGCAAGTGCCGGGAGAGGAAGTGCGGGCACTGCAACCCAACACTCACGTCGGCCCGGGAAAGCATGGCTGACACTTCGACGTCCGCTTCTTCCTGGGCTCGACCACCTGAGGGAGGGAGCCCGAGGAATCGTCGGAGTCGGATGGCAGTACGTCACCCCCCGATGCTGCAAGAGACATCTCATCATCTCGCATCGTGTCCGAATACGTGATTGAGGAAAAAGACGAGGTGTGAACGGTCCGTGAGCCAGTGGCTGGTGGATTATCGCTCACAGTAATCCTCATATCAACCTCGCTGCTTGCCGTAGTCCTGCCACCACAGAACGGGGAGCAAACGATGTGGTCCCGTGGGAACACAGCCACCCGTGACGCAACGTCTGAATCATCACCGCCCGCAGTGCAGGCAGTACGTATCCACAACGTCTGCCCCAGCTTACTGGAAGCAGGCATCATGTCCGTCCCCCTCCTCGATGAGTGTGTTGCACCCATGAGAACAGCGGGACATGACACACTGGAGAAATTTGCTCGTTTAGAAAGGAAATTTGCTCGAACACCTCCGGAACTGCCGAGACGCCCAGGGGAGAGTCACTGCAGGAAGGGACCGTCCGCTGTCCACGTCGTAGATTCCAGCAGAAAAATGATCACCAAAGATCGTAGAGAAGCTCATCATATGCGTAGGCTCTGAAGAACAAAAGGTGAATGAATGAGCACGCTGGCTTCCCTCTTATACCCGGACATCCGGGGAGGAGCCCAGCATGCAAATTTCATTCGCCAATTTTCATTGGCCTTTTCTAAATACTCAGAAGATGATAGGTTCTCAAGACAAACCCCATTCTGTCGGTTCGACACAACGTCGAGAGACCGACAGAAAGGGAACCCAGAAGACATCTCGGTTAGAAGGACGGGTTCGATTGCACCTTACACCAGAAGGGCGGCAACCTCGTCTCAAAGCACGGGGGCGTTCTCCCCTCGAACCAAGGTGTGGAGAATGCCCCGAAACTTGGGCGGCGCCTGGTGAACTGGATCGCATAACCGAGATGGATCGTCCTCTCTAGCCAGCGTGACGGTATGGTGCACTCTTGCCACTGACATAATATACCCTGTGTCCGACAGTAGCCTACTGTCATGGACATTCGTCATATCGCTTAAATAGATTTTTAAAAATTGTACTGTAAAAAAGTTTATTTTCACCTTATTTGTCACGTTTATTATAATAGTTTATGATAAATAGAACAAAATAATGTTTATCACGTTTATTTATAATGTTTAATACAATTATTTAATATATTTTAAATGAAACACAATTGTCTATAACATTCATTTAATCTGTTTATTTTTAAAAAAGTAGAAAATAACTGTCAACAAGAACAAACACAAGTGTATATCATCATGTCTACACTGGACGTGGAGCAATGCGACGTGACAAAAGACAATAGAATGCATTAGAACCAATTATAATTTTAGATTTTGTCCACACTGGATGTGGCGTGGCACGACGTGACAATCCCATTAGAACAAGCCATGTGTCGTATTGCATCGCTCACGGTGTAGACAGTGTTAACATACATTCGTGGCATTAACGGTTACTTTCCTCCTGGTAATTCTATTTAAGAGGTTGATTTGCGCTGTGTCATGGGAAATAGTGATCGTACATCTCATGCATTGTGGGTAAAAATGAGTCAACGAACGTAGGGAATGAGTTGTTCACTCAGAATTCGGACAACACTACAAAATGGAGGACACCTGATATAGTGCACTAGGCGTGCACTAGCAGCAGATTCAGACACAGTTAAGCACTCTTTATTAAATCAATCTGTTCTCCCCATTATGGTGTTGTCGCGTCATTGTATTTGTAGTTCTCTTGAATTCAGTTGTATTCAGTAAACATCCGTGAGTGCATTCCTACATGTCTCTGGTCTGTGGCTGTCCCTGACATCAATCAACTTGTGGAAGTTGTGGCCTAGTGGTTAGGGAGTCGGACTCGTAACCAGAAGGTCACTGGTTTGATTTCCGGGGACAGCAGGTAGCGACTGATGTGCCCTTGAGCAAGGCACCTAACATCCGTTTGCTCCCCGGGCGCTGCAGTGATAGCTGCCCACTGCTCCGGAGATCACGACTTCAAAACACATTTTAGCAAACCATGAAAGAGTGCCTTAATATAGTGGATTCATGTAAACCATTTATTAAAGTTGCATTTTCACAGGTTACTAACGTTCATAACTCAAGAATAAATGGTTCACAGGTGATCACTTTACATTTAGGTGTATGTTCATAACTCATTAATAATTGGTTCACACGAATCCACTATATTAAGGCACACTTTCATGATTTGCTAATATTTTATGACTCTTAACATTTATAAGTTAGGTGTTTGAAGTTGTGAATGAATACTTCACAGGCATCCACTTTTCTTTAAAGTGCACTTTCATGGGCTGTCAATACTTCTAAATATATGATTCACATCAGACATGTAGCCTTGTGAGCAAGCATTCTGTTTCTACAATAAATAATACATACATGTTTTCTGGTTTTTATTAACTATTGGAAGTAATTGAATCATTAATAAAACATTATAAACAAATAAGTTTACGACTACCTTTGTGCATTTATTGTTAAAAAGTAATCACAAGTTTGATGAATTTATCTTGGTAAACAAGAAAAAAACTGCTTTGGATAAGCATCATGATCTGAAGGCATTCCGGAGGGAACCGTAAGACATTCGGAATCGGAGCAAGAAATATGGTTTGAAAAGTGACATAAGATATGAAATATACAATAATAAGATAAAACAACTTAACACCCTAAAGTCTCCAGTCTGACAGCCTATTTTGCAAATAAATAATGAATGAATACATTTATTAAGCATTTATAACATGTGAGTTAAAAATGGCTCACTATTTGGCAGGTATTTCGTTAGAATCCTTTTCATTTACCCAGTTATAACTGCTTCATGATGCATTTGTAAATGACTTATTAATCATTAATGAACACATTTACAATTGCTTTATAAGGGGAACCTTAATGTAAAATGTTACCAAAATGAATACTCGACTAAATTTATGCACAGATATTGAACAGAATAATCAAATTGTTTTTCATAATGCACTTTAACCAGTATTTAAAAAATGAAGTCAGAGAGATGTCGGTTTTGCCTGTTTTAGATAAATAAGTATCACAATACGCCGATGCAGTCACGTCATAGAAAAATAAGTCATCAGTGTCCCAATGTGTACTGAGCCAGAGTCCTTACCAGTGCAACAAAAAAAAAAAACATGTACATGTTATACTGATCCACGAACTTGGGTGCTAGGGATCTGATTGAGACACAGCCAGTGCCTTAGTTCTGTGGCAAAAAAAAAAAATCAGTTATGCCCTGCCCTATATGAGGTTATTGGCTATGCCGTTTCTCAATATTAATTAAGTCTATAAAAAGGTAGATAATGTATCATGTCAACTGCATTTTGGCGCCTGCTGGCAAACTCAGTCTTTGAGATGCTTATCTTTTTGTACACACTCCTTTGCCATCACCTTTATGCAAAGGCAGAAAACACACTTTGCCGAATTATTGGAGACAATAAATACCCATTGCTTTCCAAGGATGGAGAACTGATTATTGGAGGACTGTTTGCAATCCACAGAGAGGAAACATTACCTTCATTTGAGTTCACACAAAAACCTCAGCTTCTGACATGCTTTAGGTTTGTTACAATGGAAGATTTTGAGAAATATTTCAGCAAACTATCATGACATTTTAAGCAGGAAATGTGAAATATAAATAACAAAAATGTTACTTTTTCTCCTTATTTGTTTAATTATGTATTGCATTTGTATTTAACTCTACTGGTTTAATGTCTTTACAGTGTGAATCTAAGAGATTTTCGGATGGCTCAAATTATGACATTTGCCATTGAAGAGATTAATAGAAGTGAAACTCTTCTCCCAAATGTTTCTATTGGCTATAGAATCTATGATACCTGTGGTTCAAGATTGTCTTCTATGAGTGCAAATATGGCAGTGATGGATGGACATGAGTTTGAAGCAAGAGACAGATGCAACGGACAGACTCCTGTACATGCTATCATAGGAGATACAGAGTCTTCCACAACCGTTTATCTGTCCAGAACAACAGGACCTTTTAAAATCCCAGTGGTGAGAAGGAATAAAAGCAAACGTTTGACACATTGACTAGACCAATGAGTGTTTTTCTTGACATCCTTTTTATATTTTTCAGATAAGTCCTTTAGCCACATGTGAATGTCTCAGTAATAGGAAAGAACACCCATCTTTCTTCAGAACTATTGCTAGTGATTATCATCAGAGCAGAGCACTTGCACACATAGTCAAACACTTTGGTTGGTCTTGGATTGGAACTGTGAACAGTGACAATGACTATGGAAACAATGGAATGGCCAAATTTCTGAAAACAGCACAAGATGAGGGGATTTGTGTAGAGTACTCTGTGAAATTCTACAGAACAGAGCCTGACAAAATAAAAAAAGTCATAGATATAATGAAACAAGGAACTGCAAAAGTGATTGTAGCATTTATATCCTTTCTTGATATGGGATTGCTAATTAAACAGTTAAGAATTCAAAATATTACAGGACTACAAATGATTGGTGCTGAAGCATGGATAACTGCAAAAGATTATATCACTCCAAACAGTTTTCATGTGATGGGAGGATCACTGGGCTTTGCAGCGAGAAAAAGTCATATAAATGGATTTGCAGATTATGTTATAAAATCATTCTGGGAAAAACCTTTTTCATGCTCACAAAGAGATGGGAATGCATCTAAAGCTGAATTCAACTGCAGCAGAGATCAGGATCTACTTTTGTTTAAGAATTACAATGAAGATGTGCCCGAACAAAGATATTCAAGTAATGTGTACAAAGCAGTGTATGCTGTGGCTTATGCACTACACAGTCTGCTCAAGTGCAAAGAAAATAAAGGTTGTGAAAAAAGGCCTGACAATACAACCACAACAGGTAAAATTTAGCTAGACAAGTTTTAAAGAAAAACAATGTTTTTACATTTATATCTAACAATGTGGTAAAACGTCTCAGTGATAATATTACAAAACACTTTTTACTAGGTGGTCGAGACTCTGAAAAAGGTCAATTTCACTGTAAAGTTTGGAGATCGTGTATGGTTTGAGAGCAGTGGTGAAGCAGTACCCCAGTATGAAGTTGTGAACTGGCAGCAGGACTCTGATGGATCAATTCAGTTTAAAGCAGTGGGTTACTATGATGCCTCACTGCCCCCTGACCAGCGCTTTGTGCTTAACACTGAAAACATCATCTGGGCTGGAGGACAGCTGGAGGTACGCTAAATGTTTATCCTATAGTGTTTTTTTAACTGGCAAAAGAAAAAACTTTTATATGCAAACTGAAAATACCATGCTGAACAAAAAATCTAAGATTCTGTCTCAAAAATACTGTCATTTTTAAATTTTTTGTAGTCTGTCTAAATTATTTGTTTATAATATGGTAACCCATGTAGAAGCCAAGGTCTGTGTGCTGTGAGAGTTGTCCTCCGGGCACTAGGAAGGCTGTACAGAAAGGAAGACCTGTCTGCTGTTATGACTGTATTTCATGTGCAGATGGAGAAATCAGTAATGAGACAGGTAAACTTCAGCCCAAATCAAAGATTCAAGAACAAATAGTTAGTTGTTCCGTTTGTGTTCTCCTTCTGCTGTTCAGGATACAGTTTCTTATCAAAGGAGTCCAGAATATGGAATATATGTTCTTTTGTGTCTAACTATGGTGATCACAATCTGTTTCTTCCAGATTCAAATAACTGTATGCAGTGTCCAGGGGAATTCTGGTCTAATGAGAAGAAAAATAAATGTGTGTTAAAGGCAGTAGAGTTTCTGTCATTCACAGAAGTTATGGGTTTAGTGCTAGTCTTTTTCTCACTGTTTGGAGCAGGAATAACTGTACTGGTCACAGTCCTGTTTTACAGTAAGAAGGACACCCCCATAGTAAAAGCCAACAACTCAGAGCTGAGCTTCCTGCTGCTCTTCTCATTGACTCTGTGTTTTCTCTGTTCACTTACTTTCATTGGTCGCCCCACTGAGTGGTCCTGTATGTTACATCACACAGCGTTTGGGATCACTTTTGTCCTCTGTATCTCTTGTGTTCTGGGGAAAACAATAGTTGTGTTAATGGCCTTTAAGGCCACACTTCCAGGAAGTAATGTCATGAAATGGTTTGGGCCTGTACAACAGAGACTCAGTGTTCTTGCCTTTACACTTATACAGGTTCTTATCTGTGTGCTTTGGCTAACCATATCTCCTCCTTTTCCCTACAAAAATATGAAATATTATAAGGAGAAGATCATTCTTGAGTGCAGTCTGGGTTCTACTGTTGGTTTCTGGGCTGTACTGGGTTATATTGGTCTACTGGCTCTCTTGTGCTTCATTCTGGCTTTTCTGGCTCGGACGCTGCCTGATAACTTCAATGAAGCTAAATTCATCACATTCAGTATGCTCATATTCTGTGCTGTGTGGATCACATTTATTCCATATTATGTCAGTTCTCCTAGAAAATTCACTGTAGCTGTGGAGATATTTGCCATTTTAGCCTCAAGTTTTAGTTTATTATTCTGTATATTTGCACCTAAATGTTACATCATCCTGTTTAAGCCTCAACAAAATACTAAGCAAAATTTGATGGGAAAAGCACCAAGTACTATTAAGTAACACATACTAAAGTAACTAACATACTAAATACAACACACCAGTAAAATGCAACTCTGTAAGTCTTATCTAGCAAGACTGATGCCTCTGAAAGCTTTGATTTATTCCTAAACAATAGTGACCACTTAACTCTATTAATTAATTTCTTCATGATGTTCCTAGTTTGACACTAACAAACTCCAAATAAACCCAATTTTATCACAAAAGCAAAAAGGCCCAGCGTCTCTGTGATGTTGTCTTTGGGTTGGTTATGCTCTGTAGTATTAAAACAAAGAGTAAAGTTGTGAAATGAATGAGATTGTAAAATTACATGTGCTTTCACATCCTATCCCAACTCATGTATAGAGGTAACATTAGTAGGAGAGAGGCATTACCAGATTAAAAAAGTTTTAACAAGTTATTCTAACACCACTGAGTATGCTTTCTGTAAGCAACTTAGAGGTATAAAGTATAGCTTACTGTGTATTGTTTTGATTGGACACTAACCAAAATGAAAATTATGCACAAAAAGGAAAATCTGGTTAAGAAAATCTAGTTTTCGAATTGTGCTGTCAGCTTTTCAAATTTTCTTACCCTCGATTGTGACCCCTCAGGTGATTATGTCACATTAGCGGCATTAGCAACTGCATTAGGTTATGTGCGGAAAGTCAATTTACAAAACCACGTTAAACTTCCCCATATGTGCATGCAGATTATCAGGCTTTAAATTTAGGATATTTTTATTTGTTGAAATTAAACTTTGGTTAATAAAGACCAAAGACAACGCAGAGAGGCCAGTGGAGGAGGGTGGAAAAGCACCGCAGTCAGAAATGCTATCGACCAAAATAGGCTGGCGTTTGCATAAAGAGAATGTTTCATTTGATTTGATGACATTTTATTGAAAATTGTAGTAATAGTTAATGGTTTATGTATAACAACAAGTAAAGTAATGAGTAAATTACTATAAAATAATATTATGTTGGTCTGTTTTCTTTTGTGTTGTCATTATGCACGTGTTTGGATAGACCTAATAATAAGCACATGTGCGCAGTTGTGCGAAACATTTTTATACTATAACCACCTCCGAGGATAGTGGGGGGTCTTGTGTCACTGGCACTGTTATTTTGGGGGTCGTGGGCTGAAATGTTTGGGAACCTCTGCCCTAACCAGCCCTAAAAAACAGCCTTTTTAAAGTAGCTGCCAGTTGCAACAGTATGGACTATTTGTTCATTCTGTTTGTCCTGTCTTGTTTGACCTAGTTTCTGTTCTGTTAATTAGTTTCTTTGTTTGCTCTATGTATTAAGCCCTGTATTTTCTTGAGTTCAATGTACGGTTTTGACTTGTTACATGTGTGTTTGCTCCTGTCTTTCATGTGGAATTATTAAACCCTATTGGATTATACTTCATCATCGTGTGCTTGGTTTATATACTCACAGACTGCAAAGTAAGTTTATAGTGGTGTTTTTTCACCCACCTTTTTACTCCCGGAATGCCAGACAGCACCTCCTCTTCAGCCTCCAAGACAGTCCCACCCAGCCTCCTTCTCCTCTGTTGTTGTCAGCCAGTGTTTTTGCCCTGGGTCAAGTCCTCCAGGTACGCCTCGGGGATCCAGTCCTCCAGTTATGCTTTGGGTGAAAGCCTTCTCATCAAAGTCGGAGCTCAAGTTTGCAGAAGGGAGCGCAAAATAATCTCTGGGAAATGCGAAAGTTTTCTAAGGGAAAGAAAAATATTCTTGGGAAGCGCAAAAGTTTGGCATATGAACACAATATTCTTTAGGATAGTATGAGGTGCCGTACAAGCCAAAATTCATTCTAGCACTCTCACACACTCACATTCTCCTTTCGCAGACATACATTTTTCCTCTCACACACTCACATTTTTCTTTCGCGCAAATACATATCTATTCTCAAATTCACACATTTTAACGCTCACATTTATACATTTTTTCCTCTCACACACTCACATTTTCCTTTCGCGCACATACATATCTACTCTCACACTCACACATTTTAACTCGCACATTCTAACGTTTTTCTATTATATTCATATATTTTTACACACACATTTATACATTTTGCTCTTATGTAAACGTATTCAAAGTATACATTTAGTATTAAAAATGATAAATGTATGTAAGAAGAAAATATATGTATGTCTAAAAAAATATGTATGTAAGAGAAGAATGTATGTATGTGTGAGAGAGTATAGTGAAAACGGAAGGTGTATGATGGAAACGGAAGGCAGGTCATGCGGACGGCGCTTCCATGTATCAAAGACGCCGTAAAATTGTCACGATTGGCAGAAGAACCCAAGCGCAGGCAGGCAGTGAAGGGGTTAAACAAGATATTTATTAAACAACACAAAACAAGGACCCACGATGGGGTAAAACAGCAACAAGAAATAATAAACAAGCACAGAACGAAGACTGACTAAACACAAGACTGAATAAACACTTGACAAACTAAACTAACACTTACTACAAAAACCGAAACAGGAACAGTCGCTACGGTTGGACATGACATGAGTACACAACGCACACCACATACATACAATGCACGAGCACAAGACAAAGAAACAAGAGGGTATTTATAGGAAACACAAACGAGGGATAACGACATGGGGCAGGTGTGAGACATTAAACACTCAGGGAAAGATACGAGGAAACGAGAGGAATGGGCCAATGACAAGACACTGGAGAGAACGTATATTTTGTCAAACGGACAACAATATGTTTCTCTCCACACATAACCTAAGGACTCTGCCCCGATCCCACCACACGACTAGAATTTCATAAACAAGACGGTGGGACCGTGACAGAGCCCCCCCCCCTTAATGAACACCCCCAGGTGTTCACCAAGGGGTTGACAAACAAGACATGACAGACTGGGAGACAGACAGGACAAGGCAAAACAAAGAAACAAAATAAGGGAAACAGACAGACAACAACAGGACTTGGGTGAGACATCAAAAATAACAAACATGGGAGGGGGGGAGGGACCAAACAAGGGCCCATAGGGGGCAGTCCATAGGGTGGGGAAAAGTCCCAGTCCCCGGCTGCCTCGAGGGCGCGGAGTCCTGGGGGACTTAGGGGAGTCCTCGGGGGAACAGTCTTTGGCCCTGGCAGTTTCCCAGGGCCGGCTGGAAGGCTTGACGCCGGCTGGAAGGCCGCTGGACATGGCTTGACGCCGGCTGGAAGGCCGGCTGGACATGGCTTGACGCCGGCTGGAAGGCCGGCTGGACATGGCTTGACGCCGGCTGGAAGGCCGGCTGGACATGGCTTGACGCCGGCTGGAAGGCCGGCTGGACATGGCTTGACGCCGGCTGGAAGGCCGGCTGGACATGGCTTGACGCCGGCTGGAAGGCCGGCTGGACAGGCTTGACGCCGGCTGGAAGGCCGGCTGGACATGGCTTGACGCCGGCTGGAAGGCCGGCTGGACAGGCTGACGCCGCTGGAAGCCGGCTGACGGCTGACGCCGGCTGGATCCCGGACTGGCGACGCCGGCTGGATCACCGGACTGGACGCCGGCTGGATCACCGGACTGGACGCCGGCTGGATCAGGCCGGCTGGACAGGGCTGACGCCGGCTGGATCCCGGACTGGACGCCGGCTGGATCCCGGACGGGACGCCGGCTGGATCACCGGACTGGACGCCGGCTGGATCCCGGACTGGACGCCGGCTGGATCCCCGGACTGGACGCGGCTGGATCACCGGACTGGACGCCGGCTGGATCACCGGACTGGACGCCGGCTGGATCACCGGACTGGACGCCGGCTGGATCACCGGACCTGGACTGGCCGGACTGGACCAGGCTGGACACAGGACTGGACGGCTGCACGGACTGGACCGGCAGCACCACCGGACTGGACACCGGCTGCACCACCGGACTGGACGCCGGCTGGACGCACGCGGCTGACACCGGACTGGACGCCGGCTGCACCGGACTGGACGCCGGCTGCACCGGACTGGACGCCGGCTGCACCGGACGGACGCCGGCTGGACCACCGGCCTGGGTGGTGCCCCCCTCCTCGGCTTCTTCTCTTCGACCGGCCCACAGAACGTGTGGCCGGCTGCAGGGAAGCGGTGGGGGACACACTAGCTCCGTGTTGGAGGAGTCGGACGGGGAGTCCCACGACTCCCTCCGTCCACGCCTACCACGGAGGCTAGCTGGTGGTGGAGTACTGCGGGGGGTGAGGCGGATGGAGGTGCCGAGTTCCCCAGGGTAAGGGTGGCCAGGACGCGATCCTCCGGACGTAGCCAAGGGAGTGGATACCCAGTCTGGCACTAAAGGCCAAGGATCATCCCGGTTGACCACATACCTGATCATGTCACCCAACCACAGGGAACTCAACATCTCCACCTCGGCCCGTTTGAGAGGCTCGGCGAGGCAGCAGTTAAAAATAACCTTGAGCTCTGCCTCACCGAACTCAGTCTCCCCCGCAGCAGCCACAAACTCCCGGGCGAAGTCTCTGACCCCGCGATCCCCCTGCCGAAGCCCAAACAACCAACAAGTTTGGCGGGCTCGCAGGGAACCGTTCATGCCTGCTGGGTTCGTTATGGCCTTTGGATTCTGTCACGGCCTGCATTTGGGTTCTTTCTGCCAGACCGTGACAAAAATGCGGCGTTTTCTATAATTTTAAAATCAGCAGCGCCTTTTCTACACAGTCCAGCCCCTCCAATTAACAGAAAGACCTGTGTAGTAGAATGACGATCTGAATAATGTTTCCTGTTTTAAATTTTTTGCGATACATGTTTAGACTTTCATTATGTGATATTTTTCCATTGGACACATTTTTCCTCCTTTTCGCTTATCATAGGTGCACAAACGGCATCTTTTTGAGAGTGTGTACATTCATGTCTCTGTGTACGTTCATGTTTGTGAGGTGTCAGCCTCGTTGGCGCAGTGGACCGTGTGCGTGTCAGCAGCACAGTCTCGCTTTTAACGACAGGAGTTCGACTCCGCGGTCCGACCATATTCTTCGTTCCTTTTGAATTGTTTTATTGGGTCATGTTTTTAAATGTCGGAACACTACCCTCTTGCTGACAACTGATTAAATGACAAAGAAACGCTTATTAACAAGCCAACCGGTGTAAGGCCTTAATGCATGTAACAGCTGCGGGCTAAATAATTGTCTTTACGATCTGATGTGTGATGGGAAAAAGAGACAAAGGGGAGGTTCGGACTCACTTACACTTAAACAAAATCACTTACATAATGCTGTTATGCATAAGTCCGAAATTAAAACTGAGATAAGTGAATGCAGCCTCGCCTGCCTCGTCAAAATAACCATCCCAAAATACAAAACGTTTTTAACAAACGTGATCGCTTAGCAACCTCTATAAAAAGAAGGCAGTATTTGGTATAGGCTATTGAAGCAGCGCGACTCGGAGGAGAGTGTTTCTCCTCAGCCGGCCTCAACAGACTGAAAAACAAACTTTCATTTCGATATGATTTATTTTGCTCGACAAAGCATGTGTTTTTTCTATAAAGAAACTCAGCTCGATGTGGATGGAGCGTATTATAACCTAAATATCCAGTGCTTTTGTGTTGCATATAATGTATACGTTCTGCACAGTTAGCCGACTGTGTGTGAACAATGTTTTTATTACATTTTGAGTTTCATTGTAATTGAGAATCCGTAAATGTGCATTAAACAGCCTAATCAATTGCCTTTTATTTTCGTTTGAAAATTTAGCTTAAGATGGCTATACGTAGCCTATAGCCTACGTATAGCCAAGAAAACAGACCAACATAATATTATTTTATAGTAATTTACTCATTACTTTACTTGTTGTTATACATAAACCATTAACTATTACTACAATTTTCAATAAAATATCATCAAATCAAATGAAACATTCTCTTTATGCAAACGCCAGCCTATTTTGGTCGATAGCATTTCTGACTGCGGTGCTTTTCCACCCTCCTCCACTGGCCTCTCTGCGTTGTCTTTGGTCTTTATTAACCAAAGTTTAATTTCAACAAATAAAAATATCCTAAATTTAAAGCCTGATAATCTGCGTGCACATATGGGGAAGTTTAACGTTTAGTTGTAATTGCACATTTGCTGCTTGTTGTTCTGTATTTACCAATAAATAAGTTATAAAAACAGGCCTATATTTTCCTTTAAAATGCCATTTTTGTCATCTAAAAAAAATCTATATAATAATAACGTAAAAATAGTTTTTTTGTCAGCATTTCCCTTATTGTTTCTGTATGTGAACAGTCTCCATAACTTTTAGAATTTTGATCGTCAAACGCTTATAGCGTTTTATACTGAGTGCAGGCAGCATGTACAGTCTATATGTAAATAGAAAAAACAAACACGTTCGAATGGGAAATAATTTTTAATCAATAAAAACATACTCACAACAGCCACTGTACAGTAAGCAGACTTAGCCCGCAGCTGTTACATGCATTAAGGCCTTACACCGGTTGGCTTGTTAATAAGCGCTTCTTGTCATTTAATCAGTTGTCAGCAAGAGGGTAGTGTTCCGACATTAAAAAACATGACCCAATAAAACAATTCAAAAGGAACGAAGAATATGGTCGGTCCGCGGAGTCGAACTCCTTTCGTTAAACGCGAGACTGTGCTGCTGCAGCGCACGCGGTCCACTGCGCTACCGATGCTGACAACTTATAAATATGAACGTACACAGAGTCATGAAAGTACACAATCTCAAAAAGATGCCGTTTGTGCACCTATGATAGACGAAAGGGAGGAAAAACGTGCCCAATGGTAAAATATCACACAATGAAAGTCTAAACATGATTCGCAATAAAGTTAAAAACAGGAAACGTTATTCAGAACGTCATTCTACTACACACGTCTTTCTGTTAATTGGAGGGGCTGGACTGTGTTGAAAAGGCGCTGCTGATTTTAATATTATAGAAAACGCCGCATTTTACGGCGTCTTTGATACATGGAAGCGACGTCTGCATGATCTGCCTTCCATTTCCATCATACACCTTCCGTTTTCAGTATACTCTCTCACACATACATACATTCTTCTCACACATATTTTTTTCAGACATACATATATTTTCTTCTTACATACATTCATAATTTTTAATACTAAATGTATAATTTGAATACGTTTACATAAGAACAAAATGTATAAATGTGTGCGTAAAAAAATATGAATATAAGAGAAAAACATTAGAATGTGTGCGTTAAAATATGTGAGCACAAGAGGAAAAATGTATGAATGTGAGCGTTAAAATGTGTGAGTGTGAGAGTAGATATGTATGTGCGCGAAAGGAAAATGTGAGTGTGTGAGAGGAAAAAATGTATAAATGTGAGCGTTAAAATGTGTGAATGTGCCAATAGATATGTATGTGCGCGAAAGGAAAATGTGAGTGTGTGAGAGGAAAAAATGTATAAATGTGAGCGTTAAAATGTGTGAATAGATATGTATGTGCGCGAAAGGAAAATGTGAGTGTGTGAGAGGAAAAATGTATGTGTGCGAAAGGAGAATGTGAGAGGAAAAATGTTTGTGTGCGAAAAGAGAATGTGAGTGTGTGAGAGTGCTAGAATGAATTTTGGCTTGATGGGCCCCTCATACTATGTCATAGGATAGCAAAAGATTAAAAAATTTTCGCTTCCTTTCCTATTTGTTTCCACCACCTGTATGCCCCTTTAGTGGCTAGTCGATCGTGATTAAATCTTCCTGCAACGCATGCAAACACGACAGCTTCTTCAATCAGATAGCTTTATGTTGTTTCCAGGTGGACAGTTAAAGTATGCAACACGCACGTTTCCCAAAATCATATAGAATTCTACCGGATTTTTGTACTAATTTTAACATAAAGACCCCCATAAACATTATCTTTTCAAGGACACAGACTTATTTCTTCTGTCTCTGAGCTTTTCCCAAGCTCTCTGAACTTTCTTTTGCCAGTTTCCCAGTGACAACCAGATGTCGACAGAATCCATGTCAATCCCAAATACTTCTGTTTAACCTCATAAGGGCCAAGGCAGACCTTTTCCCCAATCACACAACATATGGTGGAAATGTTCTAAAGCACTCTCGCATGTTAGACAAAACTGCTTTATGTCACTCTTCATACGTGGCAGTGGAAAAACTGCAGCAAATATCGGTCTTATTAACTAACAGAATGTAAAGCAAGGAGACCCAGCACCACCCTCTTAGAGGCTAAATGAGACTTAGAATTAATCCATTTTTGTAGTTATTTTTTCGTTGCACGTGTGAGTGCACAAGCCACAAATACCTCTGGTTGTATTTAGGTTATAATCAGAAAATTTAAGGATAATTGACAATAACACTTATTTTATGTTTTTTTCCTTAAAAAAAAAGAATGGCAAGAGGGTACACAGACATCTGTTCCACCCCTGCATGCTGAGGTCATTGGCTACCTATTGTTCATCCCTATTAAGTTTCTATAAAACAACCATTATAGAATCGGGTGCATAGCATCTTGCACCTGCAGGCGAGTTCAATCTTTGGGATGCTTTATTTTCTAAACACACTTCTGCTTTTCCATCACCTTAATGCAAAGGCAGAAAACACTCTTTGCCGAATGATGGGAGACACTAAATATCCGCTGTTTTCAAAGGAAGGTGATGTAACTATTGGAGCAGTTTTTGCAGTTCGCAGTAAGGAAAAGTTACCTTCATTTGCATTTACACAAAAACCTCAACCTTTGTCATGTTCCAGGTTTGTAACTCAGGAAAGTTTTCAGGAAACATTTGAGGATATCATGTATATAACACAAACACTTGTTTTTAACCTGCTGGTTTTAATATTTTACAGTGTGACTCTAAGAGATTTCCGGCTAGCTCAAATAATGCTTTTTGCAGTTGAGGAGATTAACAGGAATGGAATTCTACTCCCAAATGTTTCTATTGGCTATAGAATATATGATACATGTGGTTCAAGACTGTCTTCTATGAGTGCAATTATGGCATTAATGAATAATCAGGAGTTTGAAGCAGGTCAAAGATGCAATGGACAGACACCTATACATGCTATCATTGGGGAAACAGAGTCTGCCACCACAGTCATTCTGTCAAGAACCACAGGACCTTTTAAAATTCCAGTGGTAAGAGGTGATAACAAATTTGACGCAATTGCGAAACTGATGACTGTTCATTGCTTATGTTGATATCTTTTTCAGATAAGTCACTCAGCTGGATGTGACTGTCTCAGTAACAGGAAAGATTACCCCTCTTTCTTCAGGACTAAAACTAGTGATTATAAACAGAGCAGAGCACTTGCACTTTTGGTCAAACATTTGGGCTGGACTTGGGTTGGAGCTGTGAACAGTGACAATGACTATGGAAACTATGGAATGGAGATTTTTCTGAATGCAGCCAAGAAGGAGGGGATTTGTGTAGAGTACACTGTGAAATTCTACCGTACAGAGTATGAAAAACTCCAAAAAGTGGTAAAAACAATGAAACAAGGCACAGCAAAAGTGGTTGTTGCATTTGTTACATTTTTTGAGATGGAATTACTAGTTAAGCAGCTAAGTATACAGAACATTACAGGCATCCAAATGGTAGGAGTAGTAGGATGGATAACTTCAAAGACTGTGATCACTCCAAACACTTTTCGTGTAATGAAAGGGTCACTGGGGTTTGCAGTGAGAAAAAATTATATTGAAGGGTTTTTAGATTTTGTTATGAAAACATTCTGGGACACAGCTTTATCATGCTCACAAAGATATGAGAATGTATCACAAGCTGAATTAAATTGCAGCCGACCTCAAGACCTACTTGTGCTTAAAAATTACACTGAAGATGTGCCTGAACATAGAAATATAAGTAATGTCTACAAAGCAGTGTATGCTGTGGCTTATGCACTACACAGTCTACTGAAGTGCAGAGAACGAGGAGGTTGTGAGAAAGACCTGACAATACAACCACAGCAGGTAAAAAAAAGAGAATTTGTAATTAAAAAAAATGCATCCCTACAATTTTTTTAGGTGTTAAAATGCCACTATAAATTTGTTCCAAATCTGTCTTTGAACCAGTTGGTTGAGGCTCTGAAAAAGGTCAATTTTACTGTAAAGTTTGGAGATCGTGTGTGGTTTGACAGAACTGGTGATGCAGTAGCCCAGTATGAAGTTGTGAACTGGCAGCAGGACTCTGATGGATCATTCCAGTTTAAAGCAGTGGGTTACTATGATGCCTCACTGCCCCCTGACCAGCGCTTTGTGCTTAACACTGAAAACATCATCTGGGCTGGAGGACAGCTGCAGGTAAATGACAATATTTTTTTTCTCCTACATAAAGTGGGAAAATGATTTCAGTTAGAACAAATAAATAAAAATATTTACATTGTAAGTACAAAATGCCACCCTAATTAATACATCTTTTTAGGTACATCAACTACGTACATACTATAAAGTATAATGTAGGAGAATTCACACAATATTTCAAAAATCTCTGCAAATACATGCTGTGATGTGACTGTTGTTCAAGTAGACCAGCCAAAGCGTTTTCTAGCAACAACAAAATAATAAAATAAATTTTAATTAAATCATCCTTGCAAACCTGGCCATCCCATCCAATACGTTTAAGACCAAAAAACGGATACATCCAAATCCAGAGTTAAAGTGTGACCAATCAGAATCAGAGAGTTTTGTAATAATGTGTGTTTATTGTGATCAAGGCATCATTAGAAATTATATTCACATTTACAAACAACTGACAAAACCAATAATAACATTTATCAATTATTGTATGCTTTATAGATGCAGTATGTCGTTCTCCATTTCATAGAGTCCATATACAGTATAATATCCGAATGTACAGGCAATATGTATGTTTTTCATGTAGAAGCCAAGGTCTGTGTGCAGTGAGAGTTGTCCTCCAGGCACTAGGAAGGCTGAACAGAAAGGAAGACCTGTCTGCTGTTATGACTGTATTACATGTGCAGATGGAGAAATCAGTAATGAGACAGGTAAACTTCAGCCCACATCAAAGATTCAAAGAAAACTGGTTAGCTGCTCTTTTTGTGTTCTCCTTCTACTGTTCAGGATACAGTTTCTTATCAAAGTAGTCCAGAATATGGAATATATGTTATTTTGTGTCTAACTATGGTGATCACAATCTGTTTCTTCCAGATTCAAATAACTGCATGCAGTGTCCAGGGGAATTCTGGTCTAATGCTGAGAAAAATAAATGTGTCTTAAAGGCTGTAGAGTTTCTGTCATTCACAGAAGTTATGGGTATAGTGCTAGTCTTTTTCTCACTGTTTGGAGTAGGAATAACTGTACTGGTCACAGTCCTGTTTTACAGTAAGAAGGACACCCCCATAGTAAAAGCCAACAACTCAGAGCTGAGCTTCCTGCTGCTCTTCTCATTGACTCTGTGTTTTCTCTGTTCACTTACTTTCATTGGTCGCCCCACTGAGTGGTCCTGTATGTTACGTCACACAGCGTTTGGGATCACTTTTGTCCTCTGTATATCTTGTGTTCTGGGGAAAACATTAGTTGTGTTAATGGCCTTCAAGGCCACACTTCCAGGAAGTAATGTCATGAAATGGTTTGGGCCTGTACAACAAAGACTCAGTGTTCTTGCCTTTACACTTATACAGGTTCTTATCTGTGTGCTTTGGCTAACAATATCTCCTCCTTTTCCCAACAAAAATATGAAATATTATAAAGAGAAGATCATCCTTGAGTGCAGTCTGGGCTCTACTGTAGGTTTCTGGGCTGTGTTGGGTTATATAGGCCTTCTGGCTCTCTTGTGCTTCATTCTGGCTTTTCTGGCTCGGACGCTGCCTGATAACTTCAATGAAGCTAAATTCATCACATTCAGTATACTCATATTCTGTGCTGTGTGGATCACATTTATTCCAGCTTATGTCAGTTCTCCTGGAAAATTTACTGTAGCTGTAGAGATATTTGCAATTTTAGCATCAAGATATAAATTATTATTCTATATATTTGCACCTAAATGTTACATCATCCTGTTTAAGCCTGAACAAAATACAAAGCAATATTTGATGGGGAAAACACAATCTAAGCCCTAGTGAGAAGTCAACAAACATGGTTATATTACCATTGCAGTTGTTAAAAGAAAATGCTAAATTAATACTGATTTAAGAAAATTCTCAAAAACATTATTGAGTGATTTATACCATTTGAACAATGTAAACAAGTCTAATACAACTTTGCATGTTATAATACAAAATAGCAATACTAACAGCTTTGACACTTCAGGAGTCAAGTCCGCCCATATGACTACACAAACTAACTGTACGTGATGTTCCCAGATTGAGACTTTCTACCTTTAAATAAAATCAATTTTTAGCACAAAGTCAAAGAGTCTCTGTGTTGTTTGTTTTTGGGATGTGGCTTCGCTGCAGTATTAAAACAAAGATTGAAGAGGTTACTGTAACGGTAGCATTACAGGACAATTAGAGTACAAAGAATGTTTTACCAATATAGTACAAACCCTGCTGTCAAAGGATAGAAACATCAGATCTTTTTTCATCATCCTACCTTGGAAATAAATTAAACATCATTTACGTATTTAGAAGGTATTTAAACCATACAACAATAGGGTGTTTGTCACCCTGGGAATTTGAGCTTGATAGTAAAAAAAAACACATTCTTGACTTTAACATCACTCTTTCTAGTCTGTCTCAAACCTCCTTCCAAAACCCTCAGGTTTATAACCGCCAGAGGCGGATGAAGTACACAACTTCCTTACTTGAGTGAAAGTACAGCTACTACTGGTCACATATTACTACACTACAAGTAAAAGTTGTAAAGACAGATTCTTAATTAAGTAAAAGTAAAGATGTACGTGCTTTTAAAAGTACTCAAGTATTAAAAGTAAATTTCCTTTCTCACTGGTGCAATGTTTTATTGTCGTATATCTTATCTATCCTACAGAATACACAGAGTAGATCACAGTATCAGTGGCATTAAAGGAGTTTACAAAAATTGGCCCCCATTGACTTTCGATAGTAATTTTTATTCCTACTATGGAAAGTCAATGTGGCAAATTTTGAAGTGAGCTACTCCTTTAAAAGCTTTATATGTTTAGCATATAAATGTTAATGTTAGATATAACCCTGTATAATCATTTAGCCTAATTATCCTCATTAGCCCCCTAGGCCTATATATATTTATGAGTAGTGTTTTTTTTGTATATTCCCTTTACCGGTTTTAGCAGCAATTTACCAGTAAGTAGTAAGGTTCTTGTAAGAAAAGTGTAGAAGCCACGTTTTTTTTGGATTTATTACCATTTGTATTACCATAGTTTAACTACAAACATAAACATATCGGTTACGACTGTAACCTCCGTTCCCTGATGGAGGGAACGAGACGTTGTATTGAGAGACAGACTGGGGTTCGATCTTGAGAACCTATCATCTCCAAGAGGAATTTAAAACGCCAATGGGCTTTGGCGAATGGCACACGCAAGCCAGTCCCCGCCCCGTGCATACGGGTATAAAAGGGAGGTGGCGGCGGCCATTCACTCACCCTTTGGGCTGAGGAACCTGAGAGACATCTCCCGGTCGCTGCAGCGGGTCGGCGAAGCGTTGTGGCATGAAGACACAGTTACAGTTGTAACCGAGACGTTCCCCTTCATTTGGTCTCTCGACGTTGTGTTGAGAGACAGACTGGGGACCTATCTTTACACGCCACGGCGCTGAGCCGTATCACGACCTCAAGCGGAGTGACACTGACTACACTAGCGAGTCACGAGTGAACGCTACTGCGAGATGTAATCTTCCAGTGGGATCAGTACTTAGTAGCATACCCCGAGAGGCTCGTACCATCGGCCGTCACGGACGGAGGCGTTCGTCTCTTTTAGCGAGACTCCGCCTGGTGCCGTAAGGAACACTGGGGAAACACTGCTCTCCTCGTTGAAGAGTGTGCTACGGAGGCCACATCCTACCGCAAGGGGAGGTTACATGTGGAGACACCAACATGGTTCTCACCGGTGGGGAGAACACATAGGAAAACATGCTCCAGCCCGAGTAGGGGGGACAGAACCCAGGTGGGGTAACCCACCGGATAGGAGTCACCGGTTCACAGACAGGAGAACCAAGAGTGAGGAATTCAACATATAGGACAACCATGCAGGGGAGTCACTAAGTATGGGGCAACAGTCCTAGTATAGGGGTCCACCTGAGCAGGGGCAACTCTACCAGTACTGGACTTGATTCCAACAGACCGTTCCGCCCTGTCTGTTACCACAATTGCCAATGCTTAGTGATGGATGGAATGCCTGTACTTCGCCCTAAGGGGGGAAAGTAGGGATGCTAAAATAGCGCACTAGACTCGCCTGGAGAGGGGAGAAGGCGCTTTCGCAGGCGTACGCCCAACCCAGTTGCTGACCTCACACGCCAGTACCGTGTAAGACACGGGCTGAAACTGGTTCCAAAATGGAGGTTGTAAACCTCACAAAGGTACTGGGCATAGCCCAATCCACAGCACTACATATGTCTGCCAGAGAGGTGCCCTGAGCGAGTGCCCACAAGGAGGCCATACCCCGGGTGGAGTGGGCTCTCACTGCAAGCGGGCACGGGTTATTTTAGGACCGGTATGCCAAAGCAATGGTCCCACGATCCAGTGCGCCAATCTCTGTTTGGAGACAGCCCTCCCTTGTGCTGTCCCCCAAAACAGACAAAGAGCTGCTCAGAGCTTCTAAGGCTCTGCATGTGGTCCAAGTAGAGGTGCAATGCGCATACTGGACACAACACGTTGGAGGTTGGGTCTTCCTCCCCGGTGGGGAGCGCCTGCAGGTTCACCGCCTGGTCTCTAGGGATCCGTGGCGGGAACATTGAGCACGTAGCTGGGCCGGGGTCTCAGGATAACGTGAGAATCATCGGGCCTGAGTTCTAGGCAATCTGTGGACATGGAGGATGCTTGTAGGTCCCCTACCCTCTTGGAGGTGAGCGCCATCAGGAGAGCCATCTTCATCGTGAGGTGAGAAAGAGCGGCATCTCCGAGGGGCTCGAAGGGGAGGGCCTCTTGAGGCCCGCCACCAAGGTCGCAAGAGGGTATGGAGCGCAGAAGAGGCGGTAGCCTTCTTGCGCCCCTTAGGAACCTAATGACCAGGTCATGCTGTCCCAGAGGCTTTCCAGCAACTGGATCATGATGAGCAGCAATGGTGGCTACATACACTTCCAGTGTGGAAGGGGAGAGGTTACTCTCCAGTCTCTCTTGAGGAAAGGACAGCACGTTCCCGATCGAGCAACTCTGCGGGTCTTCAATTCGAGAAGAGCACCAGGACGAGAAGAGGCGCCACTTATAGGCGTATAGCCGCCTAGTGGCCGGGGCCATAGCCTGAGTGATGGTCTCAACCACCAAAGGGGGTTGGCCACTCAGGATCTCCTCTTCCCGTCCAAACATGGAAGTTCCAGAGGTCTGCCTGGGATGACATAACGTGCCCTTCCCCTGGGAAAGCAGGTACTTTGTCAGGGGGATCGGCCAGGGGGGAGTTGTCGTCAAGAGCATTAGCTCCGAGAACCAAGTCCGGTTGGGCCAGTACTGCGCAACTAGTAACATTTGATGCTCCTCTTCCCTGACCTTGCACAGGGTCTGTGCAATGAGGCTAACTGGGGGGAAGGCGTACTTCCGCTTGTCCCGCAGCCAGCTGTGCGCTAGAGCATCAGTGCCGAGGGGGACCTCGGACAGGGAGCATCATAGCGGGTAATAGGTGGTGTCCAGTGGGGCAAACAGGTGTACCTGAGCCTGCCCGAACTGCAACCAAATGGGCTGAACTGCACAGGGATGGAGTCCATTTTCTACGCGAGGCGTCAACTGAAGAGAGAGTGCGTCGGCTGTCTGTTTCAGGACGCCTGGGATATGTGTGGCTAGCAGGGAGCGGATCACCTGCTGACTCCACAGGAGGAGGCATCGGGCGAGTCGTGTTAACTGCCGTGAGCGAATGCCACCCTGTCGATTGATATATGCAACAGCAAGTTGGTTGTAGCCAATGACTCTAGGCAGTTGATATGCCAGCGCAGGCGGGGGCCCGTCCATCGCCCCGACACTGCGTGCCCGTTGCACACTGCACCCCAACCCTGCAGGGAGGCGTCTGTCATCACCACGACGAGCCTAGTAACCTGCCCGAGAGGGACCCCTGTCCATAACAAGGTCATTGAAGACCAAGGGGTTAGGGTGCATTGGCAGATACGTGTAATGACCATACGCCTGCTGCCGGTGTGCCACGCTCTCCAGGGAACTCGACTCTGTAGCCAGTATTGGAGCGGTCTCATGTGCATCAACCCGAGGGGTATCAACCCCGCCGAGGATGCCATTTGTCCCAGCAGCCTCTGAAATTGTTTCAGGGGGACCGCTGATCAGGCAGTTCAACACTGACTGAGAGAGTTCTGTAGTCAGTCGCGCTGTCATGGAGACAGAGTTGAGTTCCATACTGAGAAAGAGGATGCTCTGCACAGGAGAGAGCTTGCTCTTTTCTCGGTTGAACTGTGGTCCCATCCGATCTAGGTGCGGAGCACTAGGTCCCTGTTAGTACACCACAGATCTCGTGAGTGTGCCAAGATGAGCCAGTAGTCGCGATAGTTTAGTACCCGCACACCTCTCTCCCCGAGGGTGGGAGGCTTCCACGATCTTCGTGAAGACTCGTGGAGACAGGGACAGACCAAAAGGGGTCCTCTTCGACGCCCTCCGGCGGCCCTCCGGAAGAGACATCGAGGAGGAGACCATCGCCCCATCAGCAGCCACGGCAAAAGCAGCGGCCCTCATGGGAAGACACCGGGGAGATCGAGAATACCATCGGGTCCGACCCCGGCCATTCCATGCTGGGTGGTCGGTCCAGGACGCCTGCCCCGTCCCCAACGGCCCACTCGCTTAAGAGTTATCTCTCTCTGGGTGTGTATCACAGCCGCTCTCACCCTCTACATGACGGTGTTAGGCAACTCGACGTTGCGTAACGGAGAGACCCAATGTCGAGGATAATCAGTAGCCCTCAGCACTCTCAATAGACAGTGCGTTGTGCTACATCATCGCCCCCCTTCGAGCCCCTCGGAGCTGCCGCTCTTTCTCACCTCACGATAAAGACACCGCACACTTGGCGCTCACCTCCAAGAGGGTAGGGGACCTACAAGCACCCTCCGTGTCCACAGTTTGCCTAGAACTAGGGCCTGGTAATTCTCACGTTATCCTGAGACCCCAGCCAAGCTACGTGCCCAAAGTTCCCACCACTCCCCCTAGAGACCAGGTGGTGAACCTGCAGAAGCTCCCCACCGGGGAGGAAGACCACACCCCTTCCGTGTTGTGTCCAGTAAGCGCACTGCGCCTCTACTTGGACCGCACGCAGAGCTTCAGAAGCTCTGAGCAGCTCTTTGTCTGTTTTGGAGGTCAGCAGAAGGGGAGGACTGTCTCCAAACAAAGGCTGGCACACTAGATCGTGGATGCCATCACTACGGCATACCGATCTCAAGATCGCCCCTGCCCATTAGGAGGGAGGGCACACTCCACTCGGGGTGTAGCCTCCTCATGGGCACTGGCAGGGCGCCTCTATCAGACATCTGCAGAGCTGGGGGTTGGGCAATGCCCAACAACTTCACAAGGTTCTAATACCTACACGTGGAACCGGTGTCAGCCCGCGTCCTGCAGGGCAACGTGTAGGACCGGCAGCCGGTAGGGCGTTCGCCTGCGAAAGCCCTTTCCCCCTTCCTTAGGTGGGTCAGCGGCTATTTCCGCCTCCCATCTTTCCCCACTGGGAAAAGAACAGGCATTCCATCCATCACTAAGCACCTTCCTGGGGGCAGGCTGGGCAGAGCAGCCCTGCCCCCTTAGAGAATAATGCTTACCCAGTGGCCCTTACGGTGCCGGGCGGCTTCTCGCTGTTAGAGAATTAAGGCCTCACCCAGTGCCGGCTGGTGGCAGGGGCTTCCAACCTTTTCGAAAAAGCTCTTGGATCCCCTACCTCTCCGCTGGACGGTTAAAATTTCGCACTAGCGCTCATGTCTGACTCGCCCAGGCCAGTCAGCATCGCTCCGCTAGAGATTGTGACGCGGCTCAGTGCTGTGGCATTATCCATAGGAACACCAATCTGTCGGTTCGACACAACGTCGAGAGACTGACAGAAAGGGAACGTCATGGTTACGTATGTAACCTCAGTTCACTGATGGAGGGAACGAGACGTTGTGTCCTTTATGCCACAACGCTGGCCGCCCGCCGCAGCGATCGGGGGATGCTCTCAGGCTCCTCAGACCAAACGGTGAATGAATGAGCATCCGGGGAGGAGTCCGGCATGCAAATTTCATTCGCCAATTTTCATTGGCCTTTTCAAAATACTCAAAAGATGATAGGTTCTCAAGACGAACCCCAATCTGTCGGTTCAACACAACGTCTCGTTCCCTCCATCAGGGAACTGAGGTTACATACGTAACCAAGACGTTTCTCAGATGGAAGGATGCTGCATGACACACTTCAACAAAAGGAGTCACACCACAAACAGTTTAATATTTCAATAATCAAAGATGGTGTCCGGTGCAAGGGGGTGATGGGAAATTAAGTTCAAGAACGTAAATGTCCAGCAAAAGGGAGTCCACGGGGTGAAAACTGGTAGGGGAACACAAGGAGGCAGACAGGACTGTGACAGGTTCTTAACTGTGGAAGACGACATACCATAACATCACCATAACAATAGAAACTAACTCTGTGTTTCCCAATAATGTCTCTTAAAGGAAGCATGTAAAGTGAAAAAAGAATGGGGCCAAGAACTGATCCCTGTTGCACTCCGAATTTAACTCAAGATTTAAATGACATTTCATCATTTACATAAACAAAGTGGTTACGGTTGGATAAATAGAATTTAAACCAGGCTAATGCCTGACCACAAATGCCAAAATAATGTTATAGTCTAGTCTAGAATGTTGTGATATATAGTGACAAAAGCTGCACTAAGGTCTAGCAGGACTAGAAAAGAGATGGAGCCGCAATCAGATGCTACAAGAAGATCTTTTCCGTTTTTCACTACAGTGTTACAGTGTAAACATGCTGTAATTTGTATTTAAATGAAAGTCTATAATGGTATTGTCACAACATCTTGACTGCCTTAACAATTTACTGACAGCAGCACCTATTGGTAAAATTGATATGTATATTTATTAGCTTAGGTCATAATGCAGTACAATGTTTTAGAAGAAACTAAAACAGAGAGTTGTCTTGGTTGTGTTATGTGCATTCAACTGACTAGAGTAAATTAAAATGTGTTTCATATCAGGAGGTACCTAAAGTATAATGACTGATGAAGGATTACAGTACATGCAGCAATCATGGGTTCTACATAATTGTTTTATGTATTTAATATAGATTTTTTTTAAAGCTTAACAAATTACTGACATCTGATAATGTATTGCTTCGTTTTTCACATATCCCAGTTTTAACAACAACTTTCTCTTTAATAAAAAAAACATTCTGCAACTGTATTTATGTATAACAATACATTTTTGTGATAACAAATAATGATTCTCTTTTTTTTTCTTTCTTAAATGAAACTAAATGTCAAGATGGTACAAAGACATATGTTCCACATCTGCTCAACTTGGCTCATGCTCTGCCCTCTGAGGTCATTGGTTACGTATTGTTTATGCATATTATGTCTATAAAAACTACTGCCATTGCAGAATCGGGAAAACTGCATTTAACAGCTGCTTGTGAGATCAATCTTTGGGATGCTTTTTTTCCTTTACACACTCTTGCTTTTCCATCACCGTAACGTAAAGGCAGAAAACACCCTTTGCCGAATGATGGGAAACCCTAAATACCCTCTGTTTTCAAAGTATGGAGATCAAACTATTGGAGCAGTTTTTCCAGTCCACACTAAAGAAACATTACCTTCATTTGAGTTCAGACAAAAACCTCAGTCTCTGTCATGCTCCAGGTTTGTTACACTGAAAAAGTTTCAGGAAACAATGCAGCTGAGAATGTTGCTAAAATTAACTGATGTTTGTAACCTAAAGGATTGATGTTTTTACAGTGTAAATCTCAGGGATTTTCGACTGGCTCAAACCATGATTTTTACAATTGAGGAGATAAACAGAAATGCATTTTTGCTGCCAAATGTTTCTCTTGGCTACAGAATATATGACAGCTGTTCATCAAGACTGTCTTCTATGAGTGCTATTATGTCAGTGATGAATGGACAGGAATTTGCAGCAGAGCATAAATGTAATGGACAGACTCCTGTAGATGCTATCATAGGAGAAACAGAGTCTTCTGCCACAGTGATTCTGTCCAGAACCACAGGACCTTTTAAAATCCCAGTGGTAAGAAGCAATAATGGTTACACAATTTTGACACAATTTCCAGAATAATGACTGTTTCATTGTTGCTCTTGATTTCCATTTCAGATAAGTCACTCATCTGCATGTGAATGCCTCAGTAACAGGAAAGATTACCCCTCTTTCTTCAGAACTATTTCTAGTGATTATTACCAGGGCAGAGCACTTGCACTCTTGGTCAAACACTTGGGGTGGAATTGGATTGGAGCTGTGAACAGTGACAATGATTATGGAAACAATGGAATGGAAATTTTTCTGAATGCAGCCGAAAAGGAGGGGATTTGCATAGAGTACTCTGTGAAATTCTACCGAACAGAGCCTGACAAACTCAAAAAAGTGGTAAAATCAATGAAACAAGGCACAGCAAAAGTGATTATTGCATTTGTTTCATTAATTGAGATGGGATTACTTATTGAGCAGCTAAGTTTACAGAACATTACAGGTCTTCAAATGATTGGAGTGTTTGGGTGGATAGCTTCAAAAACTTTAATCAATCCAAAGACAACCCGTGTGATGGGAGGGTCACTGGGATTTGCACTGAGAAAAATCTATATTGAAGGGCTTCCAGATTATATTAATACATCCTTCTGGGAAACAGCTTTTCCATGCTCACAAAGAGACAGGAATTCATCTGAAGATGAAATGAATTGCAGCAGTTATCAAGATATACTTGTAGTAAGAAATTACACCGAAGATGTGCCTGAACAACGATATTTAAGTAATGTCTACAAAGCGGTATATGCTGTGGCTTATTCACTACATAGTCTGCTAAAGTGCAAAAGAAAAGAAGGGTGTAATAAAGGACTGACAATACAACCACAGCAGGTAAACAAAAAGAAACTGTTTCTTTATTTAAATTCTGTGTTAAATTGCTGTAATTGCAAAATCTGTTATTTCACTAGATGGTTGAGGCTCTGAAAAAGGTACATTTTACTGTTAAGTTTGGAGATAGTGTGTGGTTTGACAGAACTGGTGCTGCAGTAGCCCAGTATGAAGTTGTGAACTGGCAGCAGGACTCTAATGGATTAATTCAGTTTAAAGCAGTGGGTTACTATGATGCCTCACTGCCACCTGACCAGCGCTTTGTGCTTAACACTGAAAACATCATCTGGACTGGAGGACAGCTGAAGGTAAATTACAAAAACCTGATTATCCAAAAGGAATATACTGGGAAAACGTCATTTTAAAACATGAAATAAATGGTTTTAAAATATAGGCCTAATTTAAGCCTTTTTAATAAACGGTTTTTACATTTACATTGCATGATACCACATATGACAAAATATATTCATAAACTATTCTAATCATTTGTAAAACAGACATTGTATTAGGAATAGGAACAGGAATAGGCCCATTTTTGCCTAGTTTAGCTGTCTTTTGTGTTCGAGTTTCAGTTAAGAACATTTATTTTGAAATAGTTGAATTTTATATTTGGTGCTATTGTTTCTTTGTTCTTCTTGTTATCATCTTTAGTCACTATTTATCTTGCACACGTTTTAGCTTATTTCATGAACATACATATAGCAAGGGTTTGAAATTAACACCTGCCAAATGTGGGTTGCTGGGGAACTTCATGTAAGGCGAACCTGATGCTGCGTCCCAATTTGAATACTATCCGTCCTAAATAGTGTTAGAAAATAGTACTAGCATGTCCCAAATCATAGTATGCTGAGTATTCTTAAAGTACCAAAATATGAAGTGTGGAACTTCATGCACTTGACGATCACAGTTTCGCATACGTAGCTGAAGGGAGGGGGGCTATCAGACACTGCTCGAGAAAAGGTCTCCTGCGGAGTGATTACGCTTTAATCTGATGGTGACTGAAGTCATGGGAATGCAGATGAACATTACTTTAAATATACAATGTACAAATTAATTTTTATGACACACACTGTGTTCTGCAATTGACATCATTTGCCCTCTAATGGGAAACCGCATAAACTTCCAGTTAGTATAAAACTGTTACATATACCAATTGGGACGATACTACTCTTCCTAAATTCATACACCAGATGGTTGAGTGCATAGTGCATAGTTTAATTGCATATACTGTATATAGTACGTAATTTGGAACAAAACTTCATATTACCAATAACGCACCGTGAGAAGGCGGAGTTCCCTTTCTGTCGGTCTCTCGACGTTGTGTCGAGCCGACAGATGGGGTTCGCTCTTGAGAACCTATCAACTTCTGACTAGTTTAGAAAAGGCCAATGAAATTGGCGAATTAAATTTTCATGCCGGACTCCGCCCTCTGATATCCGGATATAAAACGGAGATGGCGTGCTGCATTCATTCACCTTTTGTTCTTCGGAGCCTTCACACTGATCGACTTCGAGACTTCAATCTCTACGCCAAATTACTGCTGGAATCTTAAGACGTGGTGAAGCGGATGGTCCCTTCCTGCAGCGACTTCCCTTGGGCGTCTCAAGTTTTTTTCTCTAAAAGAGCAAATTTCTCCAGCGTGGCATGTCCTGCTGTTCTCATGGGTGCAACACACTCATCGAGGAGGGGGACGGACATGATGTCTGCTTCCAGTACTCTGGGGCAGATGTTGTGGATACGTACTGCCGTGGATATGGGCAGTTGACGATTCAGACGTTGCGTCACATGTGGCTGTTTTCCCACGGGACTCCGTGACGGCAGGACTACGGCCCTGCCGCCCGCTACGGCAAGCATCGAGGGTGATATGAGGATTACTGTGAGCGTTTATCCGCCAGCCACTGGCTCACAGACCGTTCGCACCTTGTCTCGCTCGTCTGACCATTCCCCAGGAGACGGTCCACCGTCTTGTTCCTTAAACACGTATTCGGACACGATGCGTGATGATGAGATGTCTCTTGCAGCATCGGGGGGTGACGTGCTGCCATCTGACTCCGACAATTCCTTGGGCTCCCTCCCTCGGGGGGTCAAGCCCAGGAAGAAGCGGTCGTCGAAATGTCAGCCATGCTTTCCTGGGCCGCAGTGAGCGTTGGGTTGCAGTGCCCGCACTGCCTCTCCCAGTGCTCGCGGCTGGCTACATGGCACCTCGGGGTTGAGCGCGTGGCTCCAAGGCGCGCCCGCCCCCAGTGCCGTGTTTACCGGAAGTGCATGAGGAACTTAGTAAGACCTGGAACGGCCCCATTCCGGCACATTCACATCTAACAAAGTTCTGTCACCCTCTATTCCCTCAAGGGTGAGGCAGCTAGAGGATACGTCGATGTCACCCAGGTGGAGTGTGCCGCCGCGGTGCACTCGTGCCCGCAGGCGGCGGCCATCTGGGGGGCTCGACCTAGACTCCCATCCAAAGCATGTGGGGTCTTCCGTGGGGGGGACCCCCGGGGAGGAGATCGGCTCTGCAGTTTTACCTGTCTGGCGAAGATGTAGCACAACGCACCATCGAAAGAGAGTGCTTAGGCTAATGATTATCCCTGACATTGGGTCTTGCCGCAAAGTCAAGTTGCCGAACACCGTCGTGTAGAGGGTGAGAGCGGCTGTGATAATACCCAGACGATGATGTGGCACAAAGCACCGTCGATTGAGAGTGCTTAGGCTGCTGATTATCCTCGACATTGGGTCTTGCCGCAACGTCGAGTTGCCGAACACCGTCGTGCAGAGGGTGAGAGCGGCTGTGATAATACCCAGACGATGATGTGGCACAAAGCACCGTCGATTGAGAGTGCTTAGGCTGCTGATTATCCTCGACATTGGGTCTCGCCGTGACGCAACGTCGAGTTGCCGAACACCGTCGTGTAGAGGGTGAGAGCGGCTGTGATAAACGCCCAGAGAGGGAGAAAACTTTTAGAAAGGTATTCTCGAACTCCCTGGGGTCTTCCCATGAGGGCCGCATTGGCTTTCACCGCGGCTGCTGATGGGGTGGTGGTCTCCTCTTCGATGTCTCGAAGAGGACCAGGGCTGCTGGGAAGCAGACGGTGCACGGGATCTCGGCGGCCAGAGGGCGGTCGAGTCGCGGCTGGGGAGGACATACGTGATATCCTCTGTCTGCTCCCTAACTGTCGAACTCGACAGTATCACCAAACAGCCCCCCCTTGCGAGATGGGTGCATCGAGAAAGCGGACTTTCTCAGAGTTACTCACCTGTGCAAGGTTCAGCCAGAGGTGTCTCTCCTGGACCACAAGTGTGGACATCGCCCGACCCAGGGCCCGCGCGATCACCTTGTTCGCCCGAGAGCGAGGTCGGTGAAGCCGCGGAGTTCCTGCATAAGCGCTGGGTCGGTCTTACCCTCGTGGAGCTCTCTCCGCGCATTGGCCTGCAGGAAGGCCATAGCATGGAGAGAGGGGACAGCTTGGCCCGCAGCAGAGTAAGCTCTCGACACCTCAGATGCCGAAAAGCCTACGTGCTTTGGACGGGAGTCTAGGTCGAGCCCCGGGGGGACATCGACGTATCCTCTAGCTGCCCCACCATCGAGGGAAGAAAGGGTGATGGAACTAGTTGACGTGTACGCGCCGAAGGGGGCGTTCCAGGTCGTACTAGGTTCCTCATGCACTTCCGGGGGAACACGGCACTGAGGGCGAGTGCGGCTTGGAGCCGCTCTCAAGCCCGATGTACCGTGTATCCAGCCGCGAGCGTTGGGAGAGGCAGTGCGGTGCACCGCAACCCAAAGCCGGCGGCCCGGGAAAGCATGGCTGACATTTCGACATCCGCTTCTTCCTGATCTCGACCCCCCGAGGGAGGGAGCTTCAAGGAATCGTCGGAGTCTGATGCCAGTAAGTCACCCTCCGATGCTGCAACAGACACCTCATCATCACGTACCGTGTCCGATACGTGATTGAGGAATAAGACGGCGGACCGTCTTATGGGGAACGGTCAGACGAGCAAGGCGAGGTGCGAACGGTCCGCGAGCCAGTGGCTGACGGATTAGCGCTCACAGTAATCCTCATATCACCCTCGCTGCTCGCCGTAGCGGGCGGCAGGGCCGTAGTCCTGCCGTCACGGAACGGGAAGCAGACAAGGTGGTGGCTGAGTCCCGTGGGAACACAGCCACCCGTGACGCAACGTCTGAATCGTCAGCCGCCCGCAGTGCGGGCAGGACGTATCCACAACATCTGCCCCAGCGTACTGGAAGCAGACATCGTGTCCGTCCCCCTCCTCGATGAGTGTGTTGCACCCAAGAGAACAGCGGGACATGCCACGCTGGAGAAATTTGCTCTTTTAGAGAAAAAAACTCGAACACTTCTGGAACCGCCGAGACGCCCAGGGGAAGTCGCTGCAGGAAGGGACAGTCTGCTGCACCACGTCGTAGAGCCGGCAGTCTTGTAGCGAAGTCTGTTGATCACGAGCGAAGGCTCCGAAGAACAAAAGGTGAATGAATGAGGCCCGCCGTCTCCCTTTTATACCCGGATATCCGGGGGCGGAGTCCGGCATGCAAATTTCATTCGCCAATTTTCATTGGCCTTTTCTAAGAAGTCGGAAGTGATTGGTTCTCAAGGACGAACCCCATCTGTCGGTTTGACACAATGTCGAGAGACCGACAGAAAGGGAACCTCATTTCCCTGATGGAGGGAACGAGACGTTGTGTCCCTCATGCCACAACGCGTGCCGCCACTGCAGCAGTCGAGAGAGGTCTCAGGCTCCTCAGCCCTAAGGTGAATGAATGCAGCACGCCATCTCCCTTTTTTACCCGGCTATCCGGGGGCGGAGTCCGGCATGCAAATTTCAATCGCCAATTTCATTGGCCTTTTCTAAAATAGTCGGAAGCGATACGTTCTCAAGAGCGAAACCCATCTGTCAGTTCGACACAACGTCTCGTTCCCTCCATCAGGGAACTGAGGTTACATCCATAACCAAGACATTATCCATTATTGTTTTCTTGTATCTGTTATTTATGTGGTAAAATTGTGTTGTCATGACACACAGAGGGTTAAAGAAAGGCTACAGGTGAGAGAGTGATACTATAATGAGAAACCGGTGAGAGGGGAAAGTCCGACTTGGAGACATGGGAACGATGTGATTGACGCAGACAATGAGCACATGGCGAGCTGTCAAAACAGCGTGCCATGTGCTCGACAAAACAAAACAACCACCCACACCAGACACAAAGCACTGACGTGACCGGGATCACGACATGGGTAAACTATGTATTAACGTGCTGTTTTCTCACTCAGAAAACAATGTTTTGCAGCCTAGGATGAAGTGTGTATGTACATTAAAGATGATTTTAGATAAATAAGCCTAATTCCTTTTTTAAATACTTAAAATAATAAAATTAAATAGTTTCTCAGTATTAATGACATATTGATCTTTGTTCCTCAGAGATTGATAAATGACTGAATGTATGGGCATTATACATGTTTTCACATAGAAGCCAAGGTCTGTGTGCAGTGAGAATTGTCCTCCAGGCACTAGGAAGGCTGGACAGAAAGGAAGACCTGTCTGCTGTTATGACTGTATTCCATGTGCAGATGGAGAAATCAGTAATGAGACAGGTAAACTTAAACTCCTCTCAAAGTAAAAAAAATGTTTGGTTTCTTTTTTAGTGATTTCCTACTGTTCAAGATTGATGTTTCTTATGAAAAAAATTATAAATAAAATGTATTTCCTTTTGTATCCAACTAAAGTATAGCTATTACAACTTTTCTTCCAGATTCAAATAACTGCATGCAGTGTCCAGAAGACTTTTGGTCTAATGATGAGAAAAATACATGTGTGTTAAAGGCTCTAGAGTTTCTGTCATTCACAGAAGTTATGGGTATAGTGCTAGTCTTTTTCTCACTGTCTGGTGTAATTATAACTGTACTGGTCACAGTCCTGTTTTACAGTAAGAAGGACACACCCATAGTAAAAGCCAACAACTCAGAGTTGAGCTTCCTACTGCTCTTCTCATTGACTCTGTGTTTTCTCTGTTCACTTACTTTCATTGGTCGCCCCACTGAGTGGTCCTGTATGTTACGTCACACAGCGTTTGGGATCACTTTTGTCCTCTGTATCTCTTGTGTTCTGGGGAAAACAATAGTTGTGTTAATTGCCTTCAAGGCCACACTTCCAGGAAGTAATATCATGAAATGGTTTGGGCCTGTACAACAGAGACTCAGTGTTCTTGCCTTTACACTTATACAGGTTCTTATCTGTGTGTTTTGGCTAACAATATCTCCTCCTTTTCCCTATAAAAATAAGAAATATTATAAAGAGAAGATCATTATTGAGTGCAGTCTGGGATCTACAGTAGGTTTCTGGGCTGTAATGGGTTATATTGGTCTACTGGCTCTATTGTGCTTCATTTTGGCTTTTCTTGCTCGGACGCTGCCTGATAACTTCAATGAAGCTAAATTCATCACATTCAGTATGCTCATATTCTCTGCTGTGTGGATCACATTTATCCCATCTTATGTCAGTTCTCCTGGAAAATTGTCTGTAGCTGTAGAGATTTTTGCAATTTTAGCTTCAAGCTTTGGTTTACTATTCTGCATATTTGCACCTAAATGTTACATAATCCTCTTTAAGCCTGAACAAAATACAAAACAACATCTGATGGGAAAAACACAAACTAAGTCTTATTGAGGGATAACAAGCATTATTAACATTTCAGAGGTTTTATTTATCCAAAGAAATGAAGTGTATGACATTCAATGATTACACAAAACAGCACACATTTATACTAAACACAAGTATAATGCAACTGTACAAGTTACATCAAGAAACGGTGGCACTGCTAAAATATATAATACATACAGAAAAAAACTGTGGCCACTTGTGTATATATGTTAATCTGTGTAAAATGCACAGAGTTTAACACTGTGTCTAACTTGAAATAAAGCCAGTTTGATCAGAAAAGAAAAGGAGGGCCCACATTCTTGTGATGTTTGTCTTTGAGTTGTTGCTGCTCGCTAGTGACTAGAAGTCGACTACAAATGAATCGACATATCGACTCTTAATGCCCCTAAAGCAAAGTCCATTTAGGGAAGACATGCCACTCGCCCGTTATCATTACAACGCGCCTCCGGGCAGTTATTACGTAATTCAAACAAGACGGGAATGGGAATATTTCTTCAACCGCCGGCTAAAATCCCAATTAAACAACATATTTAAAACAACATTTAAAAATCACTTAAACTGTAACTGTTTGTTTTGTATGATCAAATTGTGCTTAAAAACATTATTTTTCATGTTACTTTAGATACAACGCATGCGCAAAGCTTCGCTAGGGAGGCAATAATGAGTGTTACGCTCCTCCCCATTCATTTCAATGGCAGTGACACATCTTGTTAATATTAATATATTTTCCGTAAAGTCGGTGTCACGAACATACAATGGGAAAAGAACCCAATCGCAGGCAGGCGGGGATGAAGGGGTTAACAGATAAGTTTATTTTTACAAAATAATAACAGAACACAAAACAAAAACCCACGATGGGGGCAAAACACAGGAACAAGAAAATCACACAAGTAACAGGGACGTAAACTGACTAAACACTAGACTCACATAAACTTAGACAAGGATTAAACTAAACTAACACTTACTACAAAGGACGAAACAGGAACACGTGATACAGCTGGACATGACACGAGTACATACACACGCACATACATAATACAAGAGCACAGGACAAAGAAACAAGAGGGTATATATAGGGAGAGACAAACGAGGGATAACGACACGGGGCAGGTGTGGGTAATCAAACACTTAGGGAAAGATAACGAGGAAACAAGAGGAATGGGGCCAATGACAAGACACTGGAGAGAACGTATATTATTGTCAAACGGACAATAATATGTTTCTCTCCACACATAACCAAAGACCTTGTCATGGCTCTGCTACAGGACCAAGAAAAACATGACTAAGGAAGCAGAGCCATGACAGTCGGATTGACTCCAAGGCAGCAATTGACTACTGTCTACTTTTTCGACTCCACATTTTTTAGGTTGTCATTGGTCCGGTTAAGCGGTAGTTTTGATTGGTGCAAAGCAGTCAATAACATTTAAAAACCAATCATTTTTAAAGGGAACCCTGGGCAGAGAGAGATGTATGTATGGCTTAATATATCAACAATGGCATTGACTTTATGAGGGGCGATTCACATTTTGCGTCTACAACTGCAAAGTAAACGTGAGCCACACTGCTTTCTTCTTTTTTTCCAAAGCGCCTAGGAGTTTGCTCTCTCCTGGCATCGGCCATTGCTAAGAAACCATGGGCCACGCTAGCCTTCGAGACGAGGAGGTATAAACAAAGGATATATGGATTATATGCACTGAGAATACCTTGCAATAACTCGGTAACATGCGGTTGCACATAAATACATGTTACGTTACACATAATGTAACGTAACATGTATTTACTATAAATTATGCATATTTACATGTAACTTACCCTAAACCAAACTCTAACCCTATAGTAAGTACATGTAGTTCATTTTTATTACTCAGTACTTAAATGTATAATTGCAGTGTATAACGGGCAATGTAAAATGAAGTCTAACAAAATACTTAAACTTTTCAAAATGCCGAACGCGCACCATGCGCACCGCAGGTAATGCGACAAGAGTCAATCAACCAATATAGACAGGCTCAGTGAAATGGAGACGCAGATGATAAATGCAGTATAAATAAATCTAGTAGCAGAGTTATTGCAAGGAATTTTCAGTGCATATAATCCATATATCCTTTGTTTATACCACCTTGTCTCAATGGCTACCTTGGGCAATTAGCCAGACAGGGTTCAGGAACACGCCCCTGGCCCAGACTCGAGGCAGGCCACCAGGAGAGCTGTCTACCCCGAGAGATGAGGTAGACAGGTCCTGGCGGACCACAGAAGTCTGAAGCGGTTCAGAGCGTTGTGAAATCCAGCTCGCGCCTCTCAGGGACCTGTTGACCAGGCCGTGCTGTCCGAGAGCTTGCTCTCAGAAGGGCAGGACCATCTGATATCACCACTCTGTGGATCTTCTCTCTGGAAGAACACCAGCACAAGATGAGTTGCCACTTGAGGCACACAGGTGTCTACTGGCAGTGGGCCAAGCCCGAGTGATAGTAGACACGACCGAAGGTGGCAGATCACTATCCAAGAGTCAGAAATGAGGTCTGGTCTCAAGTGCAACACCGTGGTCTACCCCCCAGGGGATCAGTGAGGGGGAGCTGTTGTCAGAAGTGTCAGTTCTGACACCCAAGGCTAGTTAGGCGAAGTGGTGCAACTAGAAGCCCTTGAAGCAGAGGCTGTGCCAGGAGGCTCACTTGGGAGGGACTTCCGCATGTCCGATGGCCAGCTGTGCGCTAGGGTACTCGTGCCTAGGGTGACCTCAGACAGGGGGTACCAAAGCGGAATGGGCGGACTGGAACGCATAACCGAGACGGATTGTTGTCACTAGCCAATGCGTTGGGCTGGGGAGCGCTCAACAGGCCCCCATACTCTGCTACAGTGGACTAGGGTTCCGAAACTGTGGGAGGTTCAGTGTCTGGCAGAGCAGCTGCCTTGCCATTGGCAGATCCCCGGAAGGACGACAGCTGTGTTGACTCACCTGCCTGATGTTGTTGCTGTACGACGCACCGTGGGATTAAGAGCACAGAAGGCCAAAAGAGGTGTTGCAGAATGACGCAACATCAGGTTGAGAGTGCAGAAGGCTCTCAACCTGCGCTTCTCTTCACCTGACGGTGAATCAAGCAGCGTCAAGTGAAGAGAAGCGTACAGGGAGAGAGGAAGTTCTTCTTGAGAGGAAGTGTGCAGTTCCCTTTCAGTCAGTCTCTCGACGTTGTGTTGAGAAACAGACTTGGGTTTGATCTTGAGAACCTATCATCTCTGAGAGGAATTTAAAACGCTAATGAACTTGGCGAATAGCGCCAGTCTCCACCCTGTGCATACGGGTATAAAAGGAGATGGCGGCGTCCATTCATTCATCTTTTGTTCTTCCGAACCTGCATGACTACATGTCAAGTGAATTCATATCCGAGACATCTGTTACGACTACTGCTGGACTTAAGACGCATGCAGCGGAACTTCCCCCCTTCTTCGAGCAGAATTCCCCTGGGCGTTTCGGCAGCGAGCCACAGAGTACTAGAAGAGCAAATTTCTCTGAGTCACACCCAAGAACACAGCTGCGAGACATACCCGCAGCTGTGTTCTTGGGTGTGACAGACTCATCCCTGAGTCAGACGGGCACGACACCTGCGTCGCATGTTTGGGGCTCAAATATGCAGAGGCAGGGTTTGTTGATACACCATGTTCCATCTGCGATAACATGTCGATTAAGGGTGTTGTGACTGGCGACGTTCTTTCTGAATATTGCCGCAACCCCATCTGCTTCTCGAGCATCAACTGCCACTTCAGCGAGCTCGACCGCTTCGACGAGCAGTGGGGGTGATTTGGGGATTCCCATAGATTTCGCTCCGTCAGCTTCGGCTTCTGCGGACCACCCATGCCCCGCATGCTCACCTGGCTCATCCCCATGGGCGGCGGTAGACCGTCCCATAGAGGCAGATTCGACAGAGGGATAGGACGAACTCTCTGTCATTGTATCGGACAGCTACCTCCTGGCATCAAATGCGGAAGACCCCTTGGTGTTCCCGCCCCTGGGTGGTCGAGCCAAGACGAGGTTGATGCTGAAGTGTTGCATGCTTTCCGGCGGATTCGTTGTTCTTGGGTCGACATGGGAAGCCATGACACTCGTTTCAGAAAGCCTTACAATGCTGCAGGTCAAGCTGCTTCCGCTCTCCAGCTATGGCACTCCTTCATTTCTTTCAGGCTAAGGTTTTGAAAGATCTGGATGATGGAAGGCCGACCCCACTCGCATGCATGAGTTTGGCACCCCCACTGACCTCGGTTTCGAGCGACGAAAGTCACGGCGAGTCCGTGGGATGGCAGCAGTTTCTGTAAAGCAGCAGGCTGAGGTGATTAAGCACATCCTGCCCCACCTATGGTCGTCGAGGTCGAGCGAGCCTGCCCCCAAATCCGCCCCCTGTGGTGCCGCTCTGGCATTGGAGCCCTCCCAAGCGACGGCCCGCCAGAAACACTCGCAGAAAAAGGCGTCTGCCCCTCGTCAGGAAGACTGAGCGGCCTGATAGGATGAACCCGGGAGAGAGCAAATTGGTCCAACCCCTCCGCCACCACATCGCCAGCGGTCAGAGCAAGGATGTTTCCTGCCACGTCCCACAAAAGCCGATCCTACGGTTTGCTTGGCGGGTGGGGCGTACCAGTACAGAGTCCTGTCCTTTGTTCTGGCCCTGTCTCCTGAAGGTTTTTACCAAACTCGAGAGGCTGCTTAGCTGCCCCTCAGGGAGCAGGGCATGCGGATACTCAACTATCTCGACGACTGTGCTTATCTTGGCTCACTCGTGAGATCTGTTGTGCACGCACAGGACCTCGTGCTTCGGCACTTTAGACGTCTGGGCCTTCGGTCAACCGGGAAAAGAGCAAGCTCTCCCCAGGCAGAGCATCTCCTATCTCGGTATGGAACTCGACTCTGTCCCTATGACAGTCGCGTCTCACCAACAGCGGCCAGTCGTGCTGAACTGTCTGAAACATTTCAGACACACAGCGGTCCCCCTGAAACTTTTTCAGAGGCTCCTGGGGCATTGCGTCTCGGCAGGGGTTATCCTGCTCGGGTTATGCACATGGACCTTCAGCACTGGTTCAGACTTGAGTTCCTGGAGGGCGTACATAATCATCAAGGCGGCATACGCTCCCGGCAGATGTCACAACTCCTCGCCTCTCCTTTGGGTAAGCAGGTGATGAAGTCCCTGTGCGCCACCTTCATCCCGGGCAACCTGCCTAGTAAGCGATGTCACTCTCATGTCAGGGAATGCTCCACGGAGACTGTTAGACTCATCCCCGCGCAGTCCGGCTCATATGGGAGCAGTTCGGCCAGGTGGAGGTGGACCTGTTTGCATCCGCGGACTCTACCCATTGACACTTTGGTACTCCCTGTCCGAGGCCCCCTGACGAAGGACCTTTTGTCACAGGGGAGGGCACGGTGTTGGCACCCAGGCCAAACCTCTGGAACCTCCATGTCTGGCCCCTGGATGGGACGAGGAGATCCTGAGTGGCCTACCCCCGACAGTGGTGGAGACCATCACCCAGGCTAGGGCCCTGCCACTAGGCAGTTGTACGCCTGTATCGTTCGGGAATGTGCTGTCCTTCCAACAGTAGAGACTTGAGGGCAAGTCTCTAGGACAGCACGACCTGGTCAGTAGGTTCCTTAGGGTCGCGAACGTGCTCCGTACCCTCTTGGGACCTAGAAGTTGTCCTGGCGGGCCTCGAGAGGCCCCCCCTTTGAGCCCCTGGGAGAGGCCGCTCTTCCTCATCTTATGAGGAAGACGGCCCTCCTGGTGGCGCTTGCCTCCATCAAGAGGGTAGGGGACCTACAAGCACTCTCTGTGTCCACGGATTGCCTAGAATTCGGGCCTGAAGACTCTTACATGATCCTGAGACCACGGCCTGGCTACGTGCCCAAGGTTCCAACCACTCCCTTTCAAGACCAGGTGGTGAACTTGCAGGCGCTCCCCACCGTCGCTACGGCATACCAATCTCAAGATCTCCCCTGCCCGTTAGGAGTGAGGGCACACTCCACTCGGGGTGTAGCCTCCTTGTGGGCACTGGCTCAGGACGCTTCTCTGGCAGACATCTGCAGAGCTGCGGGTTGGACTACACCCAACATACTCTGCGTGGGACCAGTGTCAGCCCGCATCTTGCAGGACAACAGGTAAGAAACGGTGACCGGTAGGGAGTACACCTGCGAAAGCGCCTTCCCCCTTACCTCTAGGTGGGTGAGTGCACTAATTCCGCCTCCCTTCTTCCCCCCACTGCGTGAAGAATAGGCATTCAATCCATCACTAAGCACCTTCCTGGGGACCGGGCTGAGCAGAGCAGCCCTGCNACACGCGCACACACGCACCCACACACACGCGCACGCACGCACCCACACACACACACACACACACCACAGGCTTTGGTTGACTATCCCGTGGGGACAGTCCATAGGCGTAATGTTTTTATACTGTACAAACTGTATATTCTATCCCCTATCCCTAACCCTATCCCTAAACCTAAAGATCATAGAACAACTTTTTGCATTTTTAGATTTGTAAAAAATATTGTTCTGTACAATTTATTAGCTTTTTGCCCATGAGGACCTCAATTTTGGTCCCCACGGTGACACGAGTCCCCATGTGTTGGTGTGTATTCAGGTTTAGGTCCCCACCGGGATATACAAACATGAACACACACACACACACACACACACACACGCACGCACGCACACACACACACACACACACACGACACACCACACACACACACACACACGACACACACACACACACCACACACACACACAAACACACACTTTCCTGTGTATGAAGAGTTCAGATGCAAGCATTTTTATAAGACTCCTACATTCACTGCCAGCAATACCAGATTTTTCAGACCGGGCAGATTGTTTTATTTAGTGGGATTTGAAGCAAAATTATTTAAGTAACGTATACTATGTGTGGTGAGAATTCATTTAAAATCATGATCTAATTTTTGACAAAGGTTTTGCATCTGAACTCTTCATATATAGTAGTATACAGTATATATTAGTATTATACATATTATTTTTGTATTTTTAATTTAAATTGAATTTGGATAAATGAATGACTCTTGTAGGAACATGTGGATTTGAATCATGCTGGCATGTTAACACTACATTATTGTTCTTACTCTCCAAGACATTCCCATTAAAATGTGTACAAGAAAATATCCTTACACTAGTTAAAAAGTCATGGCATTTAGACATTTTCAAGCCAAACAGACAATTTAACAGAATATACATGAACTTTTAACACTTTATGGAACACTTCATTTAAAATAACTTAAAAAACCTTACTGTTTCTTGCTGAACACCTTTGCGTTCTTCATAATGTGGCTCAGGCAGCGATGAAGAACTGGCATCTTGATGACATCTTTTAACTGTCCAGTAACAATGTCATAGTACATTTGGAGCAAGGCCTCCAGAGGTAGCTTACAGAATGAGTATGAGACTGCTTGCAGAAGCACAAGGGACCCATCACACATTACCATCACTGGTCTCCTCAGTGATTTCTTACCAAAAAGTTTGTAGTAATCAGTTTGAAATGACTCCAGGAAAAACAACACTGATGCTGTGGTGTGGTGGCAGGTGACAAATGTTGCCACAGGGACTGGAGAAGCACCTTTAATAGGATGCCTCACCACCAACTCGTATACATAATAGGGTGCTGACTTTCCTCTAGTCTTCTGTACAAGGCTTCCTGTCGCATCAATGTACACAATGTCATCTTTGCATCGATGATGGAACAGTCTAATTGTGCTTTTTGACCACAACATCACTCCTTTGGGGTGCAAGAGCACCTTTTGAAGAACATCACTGTCTGAATTGTTGTTTTCCTCTACCATTTTCTGGAGACTTAACATTTCGTTTGGGTGCCTTCTGGTTTTCTTTCTGGTACTCCAGGATATATTTTTGAGCACTCCAGCTTTGGGTGCAAGGTCACGGCAGCCTGATTCAAACACACTGGTGTCAATTTTGTTGAGAGACTGCAAATGTAATGTCCTTGGAAGCATTGTTTCTAATTTCCTCCCGAGAAGATCTCTGTCATCAGCTCGTACATATCTTCTTCTTAATTCATCTATACTGTGACAAATTTCTGCTCCTTGAAATGTCACAGACGCTTTCAGGGTACTCACATCCCTAACAGTAACCTCGACACAAACAGGGCAATCCGCAAATGTGCAGTACCCCAAGCAATGAAAAACAGGTCCCTTTCTTTTTGAATGTTTTGTTTTAACAGTGTGCCTTTTAAAGGCAATGCTGCAGTAGGGATGTACAGATCGTATCCCCCTTGTTATTACATTGGTCCATTGTAGGTCTTTGAACAGATGTCCAACTTGTCGTTTCCTCAGATCTTTCCAGTCATTCTTGTCAATGAAAAAAAAACACGGATCTGTAGCCAACTTCTCTCTAAAGAAATGGTAGTCTGCAGAACCAATGTCTTCTGACAATGTGCTTGATTCGTGGCTGTCGTCCTGCATCTCAGTGTGCTAAGTGAAAGAGGAAATTATATTCTTCATTAGTCGTTGTAAAACGTAGCAACCCAAAAAAGTTACATTGCAGAGGCATTGTAATGTAATATAACTTTTAAAGTTTGTTTCAAAAGGTGTATGAGATGCATGTTACTGAACAGAAGTGTCAATTATACAACAGCTGATTCTGTCATCCTGGTGACCTGTTTTAGAAGCGTTTGTGTCACTTTAAAATCACACACAAACCAAGTAACTAAAATACATTAATACACTAATAACCTGCAGCCTTCTGTCAGGTTTATGTTCAGTTTGTTTTCTTCCTTTGTTGTATTCAAGTTTCGTATGTTCCCTGTTCATTTAACCAATTAACAGTTTAATGCCTCCCTCATTTTCTTCTCTGGTTCTACTTAGTTCTGTTTAGTCACTCATGTGTCTTGTTTAGTTTACCTTGTATATTGTTTTAGTGCAGTCCCTGGTATGTCTACAGTTACATTATGTTTTTGATGAACATTCTCAATTAAAGTAAAGTTTTTGACAAACAGTTTCTTTCTGAAAGGTTAATGCATATCCAATTTTAAATGCATGTATTAAAGTAAAAACCTTGGAGGGTGGAGAATCTGCAAAACGCATTCACACAAAAACAAAATGTGTTGTTTAATTCATTAATTAAATTAGTGTCAATATAATATGTTGTTTAATTCGTTAATTTTATAAGTGTCAGTGCCTTGCAAAGGCATAGGCTTTTTCTGAAATCTGGGTGTGTGAATGCATGCTTCCTGATATTTGTTTTACTATTCTATGTATTACACAATCCATCTATCATTCTACCCCAAAATCTACACCCCTGGTACCTTACATTGTTTTGCACAAACAAAGTAGGCCTACTAAGACACCAATAATAGTTTTGAGCAAATAATTTTACACTAGCAAAGGAATATGATACTTAGACTATTTTTAAACAGATATTGCATACTAACATATTGTAAGCATATCCTTCCACAACGTGTACATTCAAATTATAGAAATGAAAGGTTTCAGGAAGATTGACACATAGTTTATGTGTAGAGATGTACAGTAATTTGGAGACATTATTTCATATTTATATCAATTCAGTTCGGGTCATTAACAATGTGACGTGACAGATCCTGTTTCATATTTCATGTTTTAGATATTGGTCACAATGTTACCTTCTGATATGCCAGATAAATGTTCTTTAGTCTTATCCTGTTCAAAAGGGAATTGGAAATCTGCAAAGACAGGCAAAGTGTTGCCCAGGTGCCACTAGAATTATAAGCACTTTCATCCGTCGCATGGCCTTGTAGCGCGTTCTTTATGTCTTGCAAAGTGATCGTGACTTTACGACTCTGTTTAGAGAAAAAACGTTAACAATATAAATCACATTCATTTATGAAATAATTAAACCTAAGTACCGTAAAATGTCAAATAAACTGACAACTTTGTAAGAAAAATAACGAATAAAACAATAAATCAAATGATACTTAGGCCTACCTTCCCAAAAATGGAAAAACAGTATCGTCTGAAATGTACAACAATGAAATTGGCGTTAACAACATGTAAATAATAAAAACCAATTGTTTTGAAGAAACATAAATCAAAGTAAAATAAAAATATAAATTAAATTATAGTAAAATGTCAACTTACCGTTCTCTCTGTCGACTCATGATATCAGGACTTATCGCGACTCCGCCTTCTCCACCTAAATTCACCTATGTTTTCTGCTCACTCCCACAGCCAATCAGGTCGCTCTGCGCATTAAGATGAAAGGTGCACAAATGACCGTGACGGAAGATCCAAATACATTATTTTTTTACCATAAATAAAATATGTGCACCGAGTGCGCAAACCAAATAGGGGAACCGGATTATACACATGCACATCTAAACAATTTAATTAGGCCAAAATAACACACTGTCTTGTATTAATATTTCGAAAAATAAAAAAAACGTTCTCTGGTGGGATCCGACTCCATCCTTAACCCTGAAAGACCCAAATATAGAGAACAATTAGCCAAAAATACACCTTTCAAATGTAGTTGTATGAGGCCCCTGATGCAGAGAATGACGGATTTTTTTAAATGTATTTTTTTGAGGGGTTTTTATGGAAACGTTATTGTGTTTGGCCTGTACTGAATTTTTTTTAACGGTAGTTTTCTTTTATTTTGAATTGTTCCAAAAAATATGTGAAATTACAAACAATATCTATAAATCAAATTAATGACAAATTAAAGTAATTCTCATTTTGATATACAGAAAAAATACAGCATTTTCTATACGGTATTTTTCTGTTTTCTTAAATTACATACAAATGTATGTAAAATTGCAAAAATAATCTGTAACTGAATAGTACACTGTAAAATGTGATAATTATTTAAAATTAAAATTATATTAAAGTTTGGTAAGAATACACTTTTACAGCTTATTTTATTTTAATATATATATTTTTATAATATTTTTATTTTTAGGCAATATTGAACATGTCACATGTGTACTTTAAAAGAAGCAGACATATTCATTTGAGCATTTCAGTTTTGGTTTCACATAATGTGTTTATTGTTTTATCCAAACAAATTAAAAACAAGTAAAACATGAGTGGTTTTAGTACATGCACTTCTTTCAATTACTGATAAATCAGAGGAAAAACACACATCTTCGGTTGTGCCATATTAGCCTAAGCACGCACTCTTCGACTTTGACCGGTGTTGCAGCCATGTGTTAGGCGCTGCAGTTGCTCAGAATCATCTACGAAAGCTTGATGACGACACACTTTGTTGTTATTGTCCAAACTGCGTATATGACGTGTTTTACTTGTCTAATCTGAAACATTCAGTTACGCGAATTCAAATAAATTATGTTTATTTCACCTTTGATGTTCATTGTACTTATCTTATTTCTATTGTACTGGCCTCACAGAATGCCTTTTCTGCTATCCAGCGAGTTAAACACCTCCACACAAAGAGTCTCATACACCGGGTTTGCAATTGAGAACTTTATCATGCTTTGGTGTGAAACTGAAATACAAATACATATACACCAGTAAGGGCAACGTATTTGAGTACTACAAATGCATTACAAAACTAATGCAACACATAACTAGACTAGAAAGTCATTAATTATGTATGTAGAGTAGTTAGCAGTTAGCATACAAGATAAGTATTATAAGAAGTATGAACTTCAAGGTAAACAGTTGCATAGGAACTTAACAACAACTTGGCTGTTAATTAACATTATCCATCTCACACTTAACACTAAATAACACCACATTCATATATTTTACTTCCTACTTACAAGGAATGCCTTCAAAGGGCTAACAAGGAGAAACCGATAGCAGAATTTCCGTGCTGCTTCATCTAGCATATTTACTTTCTGAATGTCCGCTCCGTATCAAATGGTTTCAAAATAAAAGTCTCCGGATACACAACTAAAATCTAAGACTGGCGATGCCATAACACTCCCCGTCTGGTATCTTCAAGATACCATTTCTAACCTAACTGCTAGTATTAACTTCACTCTGGGGATAGAAGGAGTACAAGTTCTGAGATAGGTCTATAATAGATCTTTGTAGTTCCCTGCTGAACAACCTTTATCTCAGCCTTTCTAATGAGGCCATCATGGCTTGGAACAGTCTTTACAATGACCCCCATTGGCCATTCGTTCCTCCTCGCTTGCTTATCCTTGAGAAGAACCACATCTCCTTCTCTGATGACAGTTCTCCTGTTTTTCCACTTCTGGCGTGACTGTAAGGTGCAGAGGTACTCCTTCTGCCATCTGTTCCAGAACTCACCAGCCAACACCTGAACATGTTTCCATTGATACTTAAGCATCTCACTTGAATTACAGTCACTTAAGGGGGGAATGCATGCGCGTGATTTCTGAGTCAGTAGGATGGATGGTGACAGAATGTGAGGATGCTCCGGGTCAGATGAGACAGGCACCAGAGGACGAGCGTTGATTATGGCAGTGACCTCAGCCAAGAATGTGGTCAATATTTCATGCGTCAGCTGCACACGTCCAGCCTGCAGCAACATGCTGTCCAGTATTCGTCGTGCCACGCCAATCATGCGCTCCCACACTCCGCCCATGTGGGATGAATGGGGAGGATTGAAAATCCATACACACTTCTGTTCCTTTAGGTAGTCCTGGACTCTTCCCTGTTCTGTAGTGATTCCCATCTGTCTGCATGCACCAACAAAGTTTGTGCCGCAATCTGAGCGCAGCTGCTTGACAGGGCCATGCAAAGCAACAAAGCGCCTAAAGGCATTGATGAAGCTGGAAGACGTCATTTCTTCGACAACCTCAATGTGGATAGCTCTAGTGCATAAACAGGTGAATAGTATTGCCCTTCGCTTACTGTTGGCTTGTCCCCCACGCGTTCGTCTGGTGGACACCTCCCATGGCCCGAACGTGTCCAAGCCCACATATGAGAAGGGGGGATCCATCTGGAGACGATCTGCAGGTAAATCACTCATCTGCTGCTCCTCAATCTTTCCTCTGAGTTTCCTGCAATTCACACAGTTGTTGAGGACTTTATTTATACACCTTTTAGCTCCAACTAACCACAGACCGCTATCTCTGACTGCGCCCTCTGTGAAATGTCTCCCTTGATGCTGGATCCTCTCATGGTGGTGACGTACAAGGAGTGTTGAGACGTGATGGTTGCCAGGTAAGATGATGGGGTGTGTCTCCTTCAACTCGAGGCCTGACTGATTAATGCGGCCACCTATTCGGAGCAAGCCACTGTTGTCTATAGATGGGTTCAACTTTATGAGCGGACTGCTAAGTGGCAGATCCCATTTTGCTTCAATGCAACAGAATTCCTCTGCATAGACTTCACGCTGCACATTTCTGATGATCACCTTCTCTGCTTCTTCAAGAATGTTACGGTAAGGCGCCCTCCTACAAATGTGCCATCCATTACAGTCTTCATTTTCTTTAGGTTGAGCAAAGCAGCGAGCAATGTGCTGGAGGTTGGCCACAGCATTTGTCAGTGATTTCCATGTGGAGAATCGCTCCCATCTCTTTGAGCTCAGGAGATTTTCTGTGATGTGCGTGGACAGAGTTTTCACCTCGGGCCGGATCTCTGCATCATTCTCTGGTTCAAGCAATTTGAATGTATCATGTTCTGACGGCGACACTGATGAATGATGAAGGAACGAAGGTCCTGAGAGCCAGTTGGTGCTGAGGAGTTTTGAGGCTGGAACAGAGCGTGAGCCATGGTCGGCAGGATTTTGATCAGTTGGTACATAATGCCATTGTACGGGTGCAGTAGACTGCCTGATACGCTGAACTCTGTTATTTACATAGACATAAAAGCGTCTTGACTGATTGTGTATATAACCAAGAATCACCTTGCTATCTGTATAGAAGCTAATGGAGTCAAGTGTGAGGTCAATCTCTTCACTTATTATCTCTGCCATTTCTACAGCCATGACTGCCGAACACAGTTCAAGCCTGGGGATGGTGAGATCAGGCTGAGGAGCAAGTCGTGCTTTTCCTAGGACAAACCCCAGTTCTGTGTTCCCCTCTGTGCTGGTGACCTTCAGGTAAGCCACAGCGGATATAGCTTTCACAGATGCATCTGAGAAGACACATAGCTCTGTGCTCTGGATCTTAGCGGAGGGAATGCGTGAGTATGTACGCGGCAAATGGATGTTGTCAAGATGTTGCAGCGAAATTTGCCATTCCATCCATTTTTCATGCATATCCTCGGGAAGGGTGGTTTCCCAGTCAGAAGCCTGTGCTGATAGCTCTCTGAGCAGAAGCCGTCCTTGTACGGTTACTGGTGCCAGGAACCCGAGCGGGTCAAAAAGGCTGTTTACCATGGAGAGCACACCCCTGCGTGTATAAGGCCTTTCCGTCTCTGGGACATGGAATGTAAAGCAGTCTGACATAATGTTCCATCTCACTCCGAGACTTCGCTGATCTGGTAGGTCGTCCATGAACAGGTCGAGATCCTGGAGATCCTTGGCTCTGTCCTCCACTGGGAATGCGTCCATAACTTCCGCCTTGTTGGAGGCTATCTTGTG
>NC_079901.1:11796329-11823145 GCF_024868665.1 Triplophysa rosa | reverse complement strand
AATAATAATTAAAAATAATTAAAAATGGACACAAAAAATAATAAATCAATTTAAAAAATGAAAAGAAAAGTTAAAGCTAAGATCAATAATAGCTAAAACGAATTATTTTGTTTTATCAAACCATTCATTCCTGTATTTATTTTCATATTATTACATTTATTCGTTTATATATTTATTTATTTATACATTCATTTATTTATAATTTTTGCAGGTTTAGTCCTCCATACATCTAGCGTATTTACTTCCTGAATGTCCGCTCCGTATCAATGGTTCCAAAATAAAAGTCTCCGGTTACACAACTAAAATCTAAGACTGGCGATGCCATAACATCTATCATTTCTATCATTTTTACTTTATCAGTAATAAAGCAAGTGATTCAATTCATTAAAAAGCATTAATTCCATCATAACGAAGTTAACCAACTACACATTGGAACAATTAAAAAAATATATATATATTTCAGGGGTTTTACTTACTTTAATGTTGAGATATCCACTCCAATTAAATATGGAGATGCGCTTTCAGGAGAGTTCGCAGGTGTCACGTCCCATTGCTAGCACCTCAGTTCGCCATCTGAGGGCGCCATAGTGCTCTGTTTCTGCTTGCGTTTTGTTGGACTCCTTTTCCCATTATGCCTTGTGTCTCGTTATTAATGAGTAAATAAATGTGTATTTCTCCAAAACGCTACAGTAAAATAAGTCCATATATAGTGTGCATATAGTGTGGGATGGCCCCTACAGATATCCATCATCAGGTTTTTCTACTTATTAGAAAGAATGTTTCTATAGGCTTTCAAAGTTGAGAAATGTGCATTTCTCCAAAACGCTACGGTAAAATAATTCCATATATGGTGTGCATATGGTGTGGGATGGCTCCTACAGAAATCCATCATCAGTTTTTAATACTTATTAGAAATAATGTTTCTATAGGCATTTGAAGTGGAGAAATGTGTATTTCTCCAAAATGCTACAGTAAAATAATTCCATATATGGTGTGCATATAGTGTGGGATGGCCCCTACAGAAATCCATCATCAGTTTTTTCTACTTATTAGAAATAATGTTTCTATAGGCATTTGAAGTGGAGAAATGTGTATTTCTCCAAAATGCTACAGTAAAATAAGTCCATATATGTTGAGCATATAGAGTGGGATAGCCCCTATAGAAACCCACCCTCAGTTTTTTATACTTATTAGAAATAAAGTTTCTATAGGCATTTGAAGTGGAAAAATTTGTATTTCTCCAAAACGCCACAGTAAAATAAGTCAATATATGGTGTGCATATAGTGTGGGATGGCCCCTACAGAAACAACATCAGTTTTTCTACTTATTAGAAATAATGTTTCTATAGGCTTTAAGTGAGAAAAATGTGTATTTCTCCAAAACGCTACAGTAAAATAAGTCCATATATGGTGTGCATATAGTGTGGGATGGCCCCTACAGAAATCCATCATCAGTTTTTTCTACTTATTAGAAATAATGTTTCTATAGGCATTTGAAGTGGAAAAATGTGTATTTCTCCAAAACGCTACAGTAAAATAATCCATATATGGTGTGCATATAGTGTGGGATGGCCCCTACAGAAATCCATCATCAGTTTTTTCTACTTATTAGAAATAATGTTTCTATAGGCATTTGAAGTGGAAAATGTGTATTTCTCCAAAACGCTACAGTAAAATAAGTCCATATATGGTGTGCATATAGTGTGGGATGGCCCCTACAGAAATCCATCATCAGTTTTTTCTACTTATTAGAAATAATGTTTCTATAGGCATTTGAAGTGGAAAAATGTGTATTTCTCCAAAACGCTACAGTAAAATAAGTCCATATATGGTGTGCATATAGTGTGGGATGGCCCCTACAGAAATCCATCATCAGTTTTTCTACTTATTAGAAATAATGTTTCTATAGGCATTTGAAGTGGAAAATGTGTATTTCTCCAAAACGCTACAGTAAAATAATCCATATATGGTGTGCATATAGTGTGGGATGGCCCTACAGAAATCCATCATCAGTTTTTTCTACTTATTAGAAATAATGTTTCTATAGGCATTTAAGTGGAAAATGTGTATTTCTCCAAAATGCTACAGTAAAATAAGTCCATATATGGTGTGCATATAGTGTGGGATGGCCCCTATAGAAATCCATCATCAGTTTTTTCTACTTATTGAGAAATAATGTTTCTATAGGCATTTGAAGTGGAAAATGTGTATTTCTCCAAAACGCTACAGTAAAATAAGTCCATATATGGTGTGCATATAGTGTGGGATGGCCCCTACAGAAATCCATCATCAGTTTTTTCTACTTATTAGAAATAATGTTTCTATAGGCATTTGAAGTGGAAAAATGTGTATTTCTCCAAAACGCTACAGTAAAATAATCCATATATGGTGTGCATATAGTGTGGGATGGCCCCTACAGAAATCCATCATCAGTTTTTTCTACTTATTAGAAATAATGTTTCTATAGGCATTTGAAGTGGAAAATGTGTATTTCTCCAAAACGCTACAGTAAAATAAGTCCATATATGGTGTGCATATAGTGTGGGATGGCCCCTACAGAAATCCATCATCAGTTTTTTCTACTTATTAGAAATAATGTTTCTATAGGCATTTGAAGTGGAAAAATGTGTATTTCTCCAAAACGCTACAGTAAAATAAGTCCATATATGGTGTGCATATAGTGTGGGATGGCCCCTACAGAAATCCATCATCAGTTTTTTCTACTTATTAGAAATAATGTTTCTATAGGCATTTGAAGTGGAAAAATGTGTATTTCTCCAAAACGCTACAGTAAAATAAGTCCATATATGGTGTGCATATAGTGTGGGATGGCCCCTACAGAAATCCATCATCAGTTTTTTCTACTTATTAGAAATAATGTTTCTATAGGCATTTGAAGTGGAAAAATGTGTATTTCTCCAAAATGCTACAGTAAAATAAGTCCATATATGGTGTGCATATAGAGTGGGATGGCCCCTATAGAAACCCACCATCAGTTTTTTCTACTTATTAGAAATATAGTTTCTATAGGCATTTGAAGTGGAAAAATGTGTATTTCTCCAAAACGCTACAGTAAAATAAGTCCATATATGGTGTGCATATAGTGTGGGATGGCCCCTACAGAAATCCATCATCAGTCGATCCGTCGTCAATGAACCTTTATCACGTGATGAAAACGAGATGAGACGCAACGTAAATGCTGGTCATGTGACGATGACTATAATTAAATGTATAATGCAATATTGTTGACGAATAAAAACGAGACTAAATGTGGTTTACAAAACAAAAACTATGCTAAAATGTCTTTTCATTTTCGTTGACCAAAACGAGACGAGACGAAATTTTATAACGTTATTTCGTCTGATGCTTTTACCTAGATGCTGTTATTTAAATGTCATCTGGCTGTTCTGCGTGTCTGGGTGAATTATGTGCACAATTTAATATACAACACGAGTGATGGTTAAGGATTCATCTGCGCCTGCACTGTATGAGGATGTGAACACATGAACTTCATCTCTAGAGTTGCTCTGAGTTTATTTTACGAGTGTTTACTGTTTGAGTGAAGCTAACAACAAGCACAAAGACAGGGGCAGTCGTGGCGTAATGGTTAGAGAGTCGGACTCGTGACCAGAAGGTTGCCGGTTCGTGGGCCAGCGGGTAACGACTGAGGTGCCCTTGAGCAAGGCACCTTACCTACACCTACTTGCTCCCCGGGTGCTGCAGTGATAGCTGCCCACTGCTCCGGGTGTACATATGTTCACCACTTGCTATGCATGTGTTCACTACTCTCTGGATGGGTTAAATGCAGAGGTCACATTTCGGGTATGGGTCACCATATCTGACTAATAGGTCACTTTGAAAAACTCAAGCGTCTCCCCAAAGACCCGTCAAAATAAAAGTCCCGTTAAATTGAACACTCAGACAAAAAATACTTTAGTGAACTATAGTATTTGCTATTGAAAATTGTAGTGCCCTTGTAGTAAATTGATAAACACTGTATAGTATAGTAAAGTTCAAAAACACGATAGTAAATACTATAGTATACTACATTAATTTATATGGACAAATATACCACTATTGTATAGTAAAAAAGGAAAAACACACAAATTAGAAAAATTCAAACAAATTTAGGTAGTGTAAAAATTATATGGCCCTAATTTATCCATCTGTATGTAACATGAATGTCTTTTGTCAGTTACCTGCCTTTTCATGATGAACTGCACTTGCATCATTTTTTTTAATGATGACAACCGACAATTTTTACTTGTGCTCCTACTGTTTGGCCTGTACTACCAAACTTTAAACCTCTCTAGCTCCAGTGCTATGTGCATTAATTTACTGCATTCTGTATGCTACTACAGGACACTGAGGGTAGTCACTCTTTTCCTGTTGGTTCTTTGCAATGCTGGCAAATGTAACCTTCCAGTTGACTTGCGAAATCACTTCCATTTGTTTTATTAATAAAGGATATTGGAAGTAAAATCAGTCTGGGTAATTACAAATACTTTGATTTTAATAGTCACACAGCGGGAAAAAGAAAATTTGTATAGGAAAAAGATGCATTGATAATCGTTTTATCATCACATCGCAGCCCTCTGAATCGTAATTTCACCTGGGGGGGGGCTCGACCTAGACTCCGGTCCAAAGAAGCAGTCCTCCGTGCCGCGACTTGGCCGCCTCGGCCGTCGAGTCCCATGCACTGTCTGCTTCCCAGCAGCCCTGGTCCTCTTCGACGCCCTCCAGCTCTGGCGCCCCCCACTCAGGCGGCACCCCCCTGGAGGAGACAGCGAAGAGGAGACCATCGCCCCATCAGCAGCCGTGGTGAAGCGGCCCTCATGGGAAGACCTCAGGGGGATCGAGGCTACCATTGGGCCCGACCCCAGCCACATCGCTGGGAAGTCGGATAGGGACGGATCCTGCCCCGTCTCTCCATCTGCTGGCCCCCTCCGGGGGGCTAGCGCCCACTTACTCTCAAAAGAAGGAGAGTTTCCTCTCTCTCTGGGTTACCTCAGCCGCTCTCACCCTCTGCACGACGGTGAACGGCAAACTCGACGTTGCGTCATGGCGAAGCGCAATGTCGAGTATAAACTGGGTTACCTCAGCCGCTCTCACCCTCTGCACGATGGTGAACGGCAAACTCGACGTTTGCGTCATGGCGAAGCGCAATGTCGAGTACAAACACCAGCCCTCAGCACTCTCAGTCAGACAGTGCGTTGAGCTGTGCAGTCGCCAGGCAGGAAAAACAGCAGAGCCGATCTCCTCCCCGGGGGACCTCCCCCGGCAAGGAATCCGTACTGCTAGCCATCGAACCACCCCCCGGGGGGACGATGAAAAAAGATTGCGTACTTCATGTCTCGATCCTCCCTCGACATCGGCCGTTCCGACGGTTCGTGTTCGAGGGACGGGCATATCAGTACAGGGTCCTCCCTTTCGGTCTGTCCCTGTCTCCACGAGTCTTTACGAAGGTCGTGGAAGCCGCCCTCCTTCCCCTTAGGGAAGGAGGTGTGCGGGTACTAAACTATTTTGACGACTGGCTCAGTTTGGCACACTCTCGAGATCTGTTGTGTACACACATGGACCTGGTGCTCCGGCACCTAGATCGGTGGGGCTACAGGTCAACTGAGAAGAGTAAGCTCTCCCCGGTGCAGAGCGTCTTCTTTCTCGGTAGGGAACTCGACTCTGTCCTCATGAGTGGCCCGAGACCCGCGACGAGGAAGCCCGCACCCACGCGGCCACCCAGAGGCAGTGCGACAGACTACAGAGCGCACCCGATCAGTGTTGAACTGCCTGATGCTTTCAGACAGTCAGCGGTCCCCCTGAAACAATTTCAGAGGCTCCTGGGATACATGGCATCCTCGGCGGGGGTGGTCCCCCTCGGGTCGATGCACATACGACCGCTCCAACACTGGCTACAGAGTCAAGTTCCTTGGAGAGCGTGGCACACCGGCAGCAGGCGTATGGTCACACGCTTTCTGCCGACACACCCTAACCCCCTGGTCTCCATGACCTTCTTGGGGTTGGGGTGCCGTGTGCAAACGGGCAAGCAGTGTCGGGGCGGTGGACGGGCCCCCGCCTGCGTTGGCATTTCAACTGCCTAGAGTTGTTGGTTGTGCTACTTGCATTGAGGAGGCTACTACCTCTCGTGCAGGGCAGGCACGTGCTGGTCCGGTCGGACAGCACAGCTGCTGTGGCGTATATCATTGGATTCGCTCACGGCAGCTAAACATGACTCGCCCGGCGCCTCCTCCTCTGGAGTCAGCAGGTGATCAGTTCCCTGCGAGCCACACACATCCCAGGCATCCTGAACCAGACAGCCGATGCGCTCTCTCGTCAGTCGACGCCTCGCGGAGAGTGGCGACTCCATCCCCGCGCAGCCGGCTCATTTGGGAGCAGTTCGGCCAGGCACAGGTGGTCCTGTTGCCTCCCCGGACTCCACCCATTGTCCGCTTTGGTACTCCCTGTCCGAGGCAACCCTTGGCACGGATGCCCTTGCGCACAGCTGGCCGCGGGACAAGCGGAAGTACGCTTCCCCCCAGTGAGCCTCATTGCACAGGTCCTGTGCAAGGCCAGGGAAGAGGAGCATCAAGTGGTACTAGTTACGCCTCTTGGCCTAACCAGGACTTGGTTGTCGGAGCTAAGGCTCTCCCACCTGGCCGCTCCCCCTGCGAACTGCTTCCCTAGGGGAAGAGGCACGTGACGGCATCCCAGGCAGAACCTGGTCTCCATGTCTGGACGGGACGAGGAGATCCTGAGTGACCCACCCCCGGTCTGGTTGGGACGTCACTCAGGCTAGGGCTTCGGCAACTGGGCGGCTATATGCCCATAGGTGGCGCCTCTTCTCGTCCTGGTGCTCTTCTCGGCGAGAAGACCCGCGGAGTTGAGAGAGACTGGAGAGGAGGGAATGTATGTAGCCGCTTCGGCCGCTCATCATGACCCAAGTGCTGGGTAGCCTCTGGGACAGCACTGCCTGGTCATTAGGTTCCTAAGCGGCGTGAGAGGGTGACCACCTTCCCTCTTGCGACTTAGGTGGCGGTCCTCAAGAGGCCCCGCCCCCTTCGAGACTCTCGGGTTTGCCGCTCTTCCTCAGTCTTGATAAAGACGGCTTTCCGCATGGTGCTCACCTCCAAGAGGGTAGGGGATCTACAAGCACCCTCCGTGTCCACAGATTGCCTAGAATTCGGGGCTGGGATTCTCACGTAATCTTGAGACCCCGCCCCGGCTACGTGGCCAAGGTTCCCACCACTCTCCCGAGAGACCAGGTGGTGAACCTGCAGGCGCTCCCGACCGGGGAGGTAGACCCAACCTATCCGGGTTGTGTCCAGTACGCGCACGGCGCCTCTACTTGGACCGCATGCAGAGCCCAGAAGCTCTGAGCGGCTCTTTGTCTGTTTCGGAGTTCAGCAGAAGGGAGGGCTGTCTCCAAACAGAGGCAGGCGCACCGGATCGTGGATGCCCTCATTAGGGCATACCGATCTCAATTCGCCCCTGCCCGTTGGGAGTGAGGCACACCCCTCATGGGCACTGGCTCAGGGCGCCTCTCTGGCAGACATCTGCAGAGCTGCAGGTTGGGCTATGCCCAACAACTCTGTGAGGTTCTAATACCTACACGCGGAACCGGTATCAGCCCGCATCCTGGCAAGGTGTGGGACCGGCAGCCGGTAGGGCGTACGCCTGCGGAAGCCCTTCCCCCTCCGGGGGGAGCAGTGGCGATCCCACCTCAATTCTTTCCCCTCGGGTAAAGAACAGGCATTTCATCCATCACTAAGCACCCTTCCAGGGGACAGGCTGGGCAGAGCAGCCCTGCCCCCTTAGGCCAGGGAACAGTTGAGTTATCTCCCACATAGCTCTAACCAGACCTAGTGCTCCAGACGTGGTAACCCCTTCTCCGTGGGCTGTTCCGTCTGATGTATCCTCATGAATGGTTCCCACCTTGGCAACCCATGACCTCCCCAGGTGGACTCCCACCTTGCGGTTAACTCCTGCAGTCCGCACATCCTTCCCATGAGTTCTCCCCTGATGGTGAGACCATGTGGAGTCTCCACTAATTCCTCCCTACGGTAGGTAGTGGCCTCTGCAGCGTTTTTCCCCCGGGGGGAATAATGCTTACCCAGTGGCCCAGACGGTGCCGGGCGGCTTCTCGCCATTTAGAGAGCTAGGCCTCCGCCCGTGACGGCCGGTGACAGGGGCTTCCCAACTTTGTGTAAAGCTCTGGGTCCCCCTTCCTCTCCACTGGAGGGTCATAATTTCGCGTTAGCGTGTTCGTCTGACTCGCCCAGGCCAGTCAACGTCGCTCCGCAGAGATTGTGACGCGGCTCAGTGCTGTGGCGTCTTAAGGCTCCTCAGACCAAAGGTGAATGAATGAGCACGCCGGCTTCCCTCTTATACCCGGACATCCGGGGAGGAGCCCGGCATGCAAATTTCATTCGCCAATTTTCATTGGCCTTTTCTAAATACTCAGAAGATGATAGGTTCTCAAGACAAACCCCATTCTGTCGGTTCGGCACAACGTCGAGAGACCGACAAGAAAGGGAACCGAGGTTACATCCGTAACCAAGACATTTCTTTTTACTGTTCTACAGGCCTTTGAAGTAGAAAAATGCATATTTCTCCAAAATGAGAAAAATAAGTCCATATATGGTGTGCATATCGTGTGGGATGTCCCCTACAGAAATCCATCATCAGTTTTTTCTAATTATTAGAAATAATGTTTCTATAGGCTTTCAAAGTTGAGAAATGTGTTTTTCTCCAAAATGCTACAGTAAAATAAGTCCATATATGGTGTGCATATAGTGTGGGATGGCCCCTATAGAAACCCACCATCCGTTTTTCTACTTATTAGAAATAATGTTTCTATAGGCTTTCAAAGTTGAGAAATGTGTTTTTCTCCAAAATGCTACAGTAAAATAATTCCATATATGTTGTGCATATAGTGTGGGATGGCCTCTACAGAAATCCATCATCAGTTTTTTCTACTTATTAGAAAAAAATGTTTCTATAGGCTTCCAAATTTGAAAAATGTGTATTTCTCCTAAATGCTACAGTAAAATAAGTCCATATATGGTGTGCATATAGTGTGGGATGGCCCCTATAGAAATCCACCATCAGTTTTTTTCTACCTATTAGAAATATAGTTTCTATACGCAATTGAAGTGGAAAAATGTGTATTTCTCCAAAACGCCACAGTAAAATAAGTCCATATATGGTGTGCATATAGAGTGGGATGGCCCCTATAGAAACCCACCATCAGTTTTTTTCTACTTATTAGAAATATAGTTTCTATAGGCATTTGAAGTGGAAAAGTGTGTATTTCTCCAAAACTCTACAGTGAAATAAATCCATATATGGTGTGCATATAGTGTGGGATGGCCCCTACAGAAACCAACCATCAGTTTTTCCTACTTATTAGAAATAATGTTTCTATACGCATTTGAAGTGGAAAAATGTGTATTTCTCCAAAACGCTACAGTAAAATAAATCCATACATGGTGTGCATATAGTGTGGGATGGCCCCTACAGAAACAGACGATCAGTCTTTTCTACTTATTAGAAATAATGTTTCTATAGGCATTTGAAGTGGAAAAATGTGTATTTCTCCAAAACGCTACAGTAAAATAAGTCCATATATGGTGTGCATATAGTGTGGGATGGCCCCTACAGAAATCCATCATCAGTTTTTTCTACTTATTAGAAATAATGTTTCTATAGGCATTTGAAGTGGAAAAATGTGTATTTCTCCAAAACGCTACAGTAAAATAAGTCCATATATGGTGTGCATATAGTGTGGGATGGCCCCTACAGAAATCCATCATCAGTTTTTTCTACTTATTAGAAATAATGTTTCTATAGGCATTTGAAGTGGAAAAATGTGTATTTCTCCAAAACGCTACAGTAAAATAAGTCCATATATGGTGTGCATATAGTGTGGGATGGCCCCTACAGAAATCCATCATCAGTTTTTTCTACTTATTAGAAATAATGTTTCTATAGGCATTTGAAGTGGAAAAATGTGTATTTCTCCAAAACGCTACAGTAAAATAAGTCCATATATGGTGTGCATATAGTGTGGGATGGCCCCTACAGAAATCCATCATCAGTTTTTTCTACTTATTAGAAATAATGTTTCTATAGGCATTTGAAGTGGAAAAATGTGTATTTCTCCAAAACGCTACAGTAAAATAAGTCCATATATGGTGTGCATATAGTGTGGGATGGCCCCTACAGAAATCCATCATCAGTTTTTTCTACTTATTAGAAATAATGTTTCTATAGGCATTTGAAGTGGAAAAATGTGTATTTCTCCAAAATGCTACAGTAAAATAAGTCCATATATGGTGTGCATATAGAGTGGGATGGCCCCTATAGAAACCCACCATCAGTTTTTTCTACTTATTAGAAATATAGTTTCAATAGGCATTTGAAGTAGAAAATATTGTATTTCTCCAAAACGTTACAGTGAAATATATCCATATTGTGTGCATATAGTGGGGTATGGCTCCTACTTAAACCCACCATCATATTTTTTTACTTATGAGAAATAATGTTTCTATAGGCATTTGAAGTGGAAAAATGTGTATCTCTCCAAAGACGTCTACAGTAAATATAATCCCATGTAATTTGGTGTGCATATCGTGTGGGAATGGCCGCTAATAGAAAACCCATCCATCAGTTCATTTTTCTACTTATTATAGAAATAATGTTTCTATAGGCATTTGAAGTGGAGAAATGTGTATTTCTCCAAGAATGGTACAGTAAAATGTAGTCCATATATGCGGTTGTTGCATGATATGTTTTGCATGGCCCCCTTAGAAACGCTCATTCCAGTTGTTTCTACTTTATTAGAAATAAATGTTTCTGTAGGCATTTGAAGTGGAAAAATGTGTATTTCTCCAAAACGCTACAGTAAAATAAATCCATATATGGTGTGCATATAGTGTGGGATGGCCCCTACAGAAACCCACCATCAGTTGTTTCTACTTATTAGAAATAATGTTTCTATAGGCTTTCAAAGTGAACAGATTTGTATTTTTCTCCAAATACGCTACAAGTAAAATAAATCCATACATAGGTGTGCATATAGTGTGGGATGTCGCTCTATCAGAAATTCCATCATACGTTTTTTCTAACTTTATTAGAAATAATAGTTCTATAGGCTTTCAAAGTGGAAAAATGTGTATTTCTCCAAAACGCTACAGTAAAATAAGTCCATATATAGTGTGCATATAGTGTGGGATGGCCCCTACAGATATCCATCATCAGGTTTTTCTACTTATTAGAAAGAATGTTTCTATAGGCTTTCAAAGTTGAGAAATGTGCATTTCTCCAAAACGCTACGGTAAAATAATTCCATATATGGTGTGCATATGGTGTGGGATGGCTCCTACAGAAATCCATCATCAGTTTTTAATACTTATTAGAAATAATGTTTCTATAGGCATTTGAAGTGGAGAAATGTGTATTTCTCCAAAATGCTACAGTAAAATAATTCCATATATGGTGTGCATATAGTGTGGGATGGCCCCTACAGAAATCCATCATCAGTTTTTTCTACTTATTAGAAATAATGTTTCTATAGGCATTTGAAGTGGAATAATGTGTATTTCTCCAAGACGCTACAGTAAAATAAATCCATACATGGTGTGCGTATAGTGTGGGATGGCCCCTACAGAAATCCATCATCAGTTTTTTCTACTTATTAGAAATGAAGTTTCTATAGGCATTTGAAGTGGAAAAATGTGTATTTCTCCAAAACACTACAGTAAAATAAATCCATATATGGTGTGCATATAGTGTGGGATGGCCCCTACATAAATCCATCATCAGTTTTTCTACTTATTAGAAATGAAGTTTCTATAGGCATTTGAAGTGGAATAATGTGTATTTCTCCAAGACGCTACAGTAAAATAAATCCATACATGGTGTGCATATAGTGTGGGATGGCCCTTACAGAAACCGACCATCAGTTTTTTCTACTTATTAGAAATATTGTTTTTATAGGCTTTCAAAATTGAGAAATGTGCATTTCTCCAAAACGCTGCAGTAAAATAAGTCAATATATGGTGTGCATATAGTGTGGGATGGCCCCTACAGAAATTCATCATCAGTTTTTTCTACTTATTAGAAATAATGTTTCTATAGGCATTTGAAGTGGAGAAATGTGTATTTCTCCAAAACGCTAAAGTAAAATAAGTCCATATATAGTGTGCATATAGTGTGGTATGGCCCCTACAGAAATTCATCATCAGTTTTTTCTACTTATTAGAAATAATGTTTCTATAGGCTTTCAAATTTGAAGAATGTGTATTTCTCCAAAACGCTACAGTAAAATAATTCCATATATGGTGTGCATATAGTGTGGGATGGCTCCTACAGAAATCCATCATCATTTTTTTCTACTTATTAGAAATAATGTTTCTATAGGCATTTGAAGTGGAGAAATGTGTATTTCTCCAAAATCGCTACAGTAAAATAATTCCATGTATGGTGTGCATATAGTGTGGAATGGCCCCTACAGAAATCCATCATCAGTTTTTTCTACTTATTAGAAATAATGTTTCTATAGGCATTTGAAGTGGAAAAATGTGTATTTCTCCAAAACGCTACAGTAAAATAAGTCCATATATGGTGTGCATATAGTGTGGGATGGCCCCTATAGAAACCCACCATCAGTTTTTTCTACTTATTAGAAATAATGTTTCTATAGGCATTTGAAGTGGAAAAACGTGTATTTCTCTCCAAAACGCTACAGCTAAAATAAGTCCATATGTATGGTGTGCATAAAAGTGTGGGTTGGCCCCCCTACCAGAAATCGATCATCAGTTGTTTTCTACTTATTAGAAATAATGTTTCTATAGGCATTTGAAGTGGAAAAATGTGTATTTCTCCAAAACGCTACAGTAAAATAAGTCCATATATGGTGTGCATATAGTGTGGGATGGCCCCTATAGAAACCCACCATCAGTTTTTTCTACTTATTAGAAATAATGTTTCTATAGGCATTTGAAGTGGAAAAATGTGTATTTCTCCAAAACGCTACAGTAAAATAAATCCATATATGGTGTGCATATAGTGTGGGATGGCCCCTACAGAAACCCACCATCAGTTGTTTCTACTTATTAGAAATAATGTTTCTATAGGCCCTTTAAGGTTGTAAAATGTGTATTTCTCCAAAATGAGAAAAACAAGTCCATATATGGTGTGCATATAGTGTGGGATGGCCCCTACAGAAATCCATCATCAGTTTTTTCTACTTATTAGAAATAATGTTTCTATAGGCATTTGAAGTGGAGAAATGTGTATTTCTCCAAAACGCTACAGTAAAATAAGTCCATATATGGTGTGCATATAGTGTGGGATGGCCCCCACAGAAATCCATCATCAGTTTTTTCTACTTATTAGAAATAATGTTTCTATAGGCATTTGAAGTGGAGAAATGTGTATTTCTCCAAAACGCTACAGTAAAATAAGTCCATATATGGTGTGCATATAGTGTGGGATGGCCCCTACAGAAACAGACGATCAGTCTTTTCTACTTATTAGAAATAATGTTTCTATAGGCATTTGAAGTGGAAAAATGTGTATTTCTCCAAAACGCTACAGTAAAATAAGTCCATATATGGTGTGCATATAGTGTGGGATGGCCCCTACAGAAATCCATCATCAGTTTTTTCTACTTATTAGAAATAATGTTTCTATAGGCATTTGAAGTGGAAAAATGTGTATTTCTCCAAAACGCTACAGTAAAATAAGTCCATATATAGTGTGCATATAGTGTGGGATGGCCCCTACAGATATCCATCATCAGGTTTTTCTACTTATTAGAAAGAATGTTTCTATAGGCTTTCAAAGTTGAGAAATGTGCATTTCTCCAAAACGCTACGGTAAAATAATTCCATATATGGTGTGCATATGGTGTGGGATGGCTCCTACAGAAATCCATCATCAGTTTTTAATACTTATTAGAAATAATGTTTCTATAGGCATTTGAAGTGGAGAAATGTGTATTTCTCCAAAATGCTACAGTAAAATAATTCCATATATGGTGTGCATATAGTGTGGGATGGCCCCTACAGAAATCCATCATCAGTTTTTTCTACTTATTAGAAATAATGTTTCTATAGGCATTTGAAGTGGAATAATGTGTATTTCTCCAAGACGCTACAGTAAAATAAATCCATACATGGTGTGCGTATAGTGTGGGATGGCCCCTACAGAAATCCATCATCAGTTTTTTCTACTTATTAGAAATGAAGTTTCTATAGGCATTTGAAGTGGAAAAATGTGTATTTCTCCAAAACACTACAGTAAAATAAATCCATATATGGTGTGCATATAGTGTGGGATGGCCCCTACATAAATCCATCATCAGTTTTTCTACTTATTAGAAATGAAGTTTCTATAGGCATTTGAAGTGGAATAATGTGTATTTCTCCAAGACGCTACAGTAAAATAAATCCATACATGGTGTGCATATAGTGTGGGATGGCCCTTACAGAAACCGACCATCAGTTTTTTCTACTTATTAGAAATATTGTTTTTATAGGCTTTCAAAATTGAGAAATGTGCATTTCTCCAAAACGCTGCAGTAAAATAAGTCAATATATGGTGTGCATATAGTGTGGGATGGCCCCTACAGAAATTCATCATCAGTTTTTTCTACTTATTAGAAATAATGTTTCTATAGGCATTTGAAGTGGAGAAATGTGTATTTCTCCAAAACGCTAAAGTAAAATAAGTCCATATATAGTGTGCATATAGTGTGGTATGGCCCCTACAGAAATTCATCATCAGTTTTTTCTACTTATTAGAAATAATGTTTCTATAGGCTTTCAAATTTGAAGAATGTGTATTTCTCCAAAACGCTACAGTAAAATAATTCCATATATGGTGTGCATATAGTGTGGGATGGCTCCTACAGAAATCCATCATCATTTTTTTCTACTTATTAGAAATAATGTTTCTATAGGCATTTGAAGTGGAGAAATGTGTATTTCTCCAAAATGCTACTGTAAAATAAATCCATATATGGTGTGCATATAGTGTGGGATGGCCCCTATAGAAACCCACCATCAGTTTTTTCTACTTATTAGAAATAATGTTTCTATAGGCATTTGAAGTGAAAAAATGTGTATTTCTCCAAAACGCCACAGTAAAATAAGTCCATATATGTTGAGCATATAGAGTGGGATAGCCCCTATAGAAACCCACCCTCAGTTTTTTATACTTATTAGAAATAAAGTTTCTATAGGCATTTGAAGTGGAAAAATTTGTATTTCTCCAAAACGCCACAGTAAAATAAGTCAATATATGGTGTGCATATAGTGTGGGATGGCCCCTATAGAAACACACCATCAGTTTTTTCTACTTATTAGAAATAATGTTTCTATAGGCTTTCAAAGTTGAAAAATGTGTATTTCTCCAAATGCTACAGTAAAATAAGTCCATATATGGTGTGCATTAGTGTGGGATGGCCCCTATAGAAACCCACCATCAGTTTTTTCTACTTATTGAAATAATGTTTCTATAGGCATTTGAGGTGGAAATGTGTATTTCTCCAAAACGCTATAGTAAAATAATTCCATATATGGTGTGCATATACTGTGGGATGGCCCCTACAGAAACCGACCATCAGTTTTTTCTACTTATTAGAAATAATGTTTCTATAGGCATTTGAATTTGAAAAATGTGTATTTCTCCAAAACGCTACAGTAAAATAAGTCCATATATGGTGTGCATATAGTGTGGGATGGCCCCTACAGAAATCCATCATCAGTTTTTTCTACTTATTAGAAATAATGTTTCTATAGGCATTTGAAGTGGAGAAATGTGTATTTCTCCAAAACGCTACAGTAAATTAAGTCCATGTATGGTGTGCATATAGTGTGGGATGGCCCCTATAGAAACCAACCATCAGTTTTTTCTACTTATTAGAAATAATGTTTCTATAGGCATTTTAATTGGAAAAATGTGTATTTCTCCAAAACGCTACTGTAAAATAAATCCATATATGGTGTGCATATAGTGTGGGATGGCCCCTATAGAAACCCACCATCAGTTTTTTCTACTTATTAGAAATAATGTTTCTATAGGCATTTGAAGTGAAAAAATGTGTATTTCTCCAAAACGCCACAGTAAAATAAGTCCATATATGTTGAGCATATAGAGTGGGATAGCCCCTATAGAAACCCACCCTCAGTTTTTTATACTTATTAGAAATAAAGTTTCTATAGGCATTTGAAGTGGAAAAATGTGTATTTCTCCAAAACGCTACAGTAAAATAAGTCCATATATAGTGTGCATATAGTGTGGGATGGCCCCTACAGATATCCATCATCAGGTTTTTCTACTTATTAGAAAGAATGTTTCTATAGGCTTTCAAAGTTGAGAAATGTGCATTTCTCCAAAACGCTACGGTAAAATAATTCCATATATGGTGTGCATATGGTGTGGGATGGCTCCTACAGAAATCCATCATCAGTTTTTAATACTTATTAGAAATAATGTTTCTATAGGCATTTGAAGTGGAGAAATGTGTATTTCTCCAAAATGCTACAGTAAAATAATTCCATATATGGTGTGCATATAGTGTGGGATGGCCCCTACAGAAATCCATCATCAGTTTTTTCTACTTATTAGAAATAATGTTTCTATAGGCATTTGAAGTGGAATAATGTGTATTTCTCCAAGACGCTACAGTAAAATAAATCCATACATGGTGTGCGTATAGTGTGGGATGGCCCCTACAGAAATCCATCATCAGTTTTTTCTACTTATTAGAAATGAAGTTTCTATAGGCATTTGAAGTGGAAAAATGTGTATTTCTCCAAAACACTACAGTAAAATAAATCCATATATGGTGTGCATATAGTGTGGGATGGCCCCTACATAAATCCATCATCAGTTTTTCTACTTATTAGAAATGAAGTTTCTATAGGCATTTGAAGTGGAATAATGTGTATTTCTCCAAGACGCTACAGTAAAATAAATCCATACATGGTGTGCATATAGTGTGGGATGGCCCTTACAGAAACCGACCATCAGTTTTTTCTACTTATTAGAAATATTGTTTTTATAGGCTTTCAAAATTGAGAAATGTGCATTTCTCCAAAACGCTGCAGTAAAATAAGTCAATATATGGTGTGCATATAGTGTGGGATGGCCCCTACAGAAATTCATCATCAGTTTTTTCTACTTATTAGAAATAATGTTTCTATAGGCATTTGAAGTGGAGAAATGTGTATTTCTCCAAAACGCTAAAGTAAAATAAGTCCATATATAGTGTGCATATAGTGTGGTATGGCCCCTACAGAAATTCATCATCAGTTTTTTCTACTTATTAGAAATAATGTTTCTATAGGCTTTCAAATTTGAAGAATGTGTATTTCTCCAAAACGCTACAGTAAAATAATTCCATATATGGTGTGCATATAGTGTGGGATGGCTCCTACAGAAATCCATCATCATTTTTTTCTACTTATTAGAAATAATGTTTCTATAGGCATTTGAAGTGGAGAAATGTGTATTTCTTCCAAAATGTTATAGTAAAATAAATCCATATATGGTGTGCATATAGTGTGGGATGGCCCTACAGAAACCGACCATCAGTTTTTTCTACTTATTAGAAAAAAATGTTTCTATAGGCTTTCAAAGTCGAAAAATGTGTATTTCTCCAAAACGCTACAGTAAAATAAATCCATATAATAGTGTGCATATAGTGTGGGATGGCCCCTACAGAAATCTATCATCAGTTTTTTCTACTTATTAGAAATAAAGCTTCTATAGGCTTTCAAAGTGGAAAAATTTGTATTTCTCCAAAACGCTACAGTAAAATAAATCCATACATGGTGTGCATATAGTGTGGGATGTCCCCTACAGAAATCCATCATCAGTTTTTTCAACTTATTAGAAATAATGTTTCTATAGGCATTTGAAGTGGGAAATGTGTATTTCTCCAAAACGCTACAGTAAAATTATTCCATATATGGTGTGCATATAGTGTGGGATGGCCTCTACAGAAACCGACCAACAGTTTTTTCTACTTATTAGAAATAATGTTTCTATAGGCATTTGAATTTGAAAAATGTGCATTTCTCCAAAATGCTACAGTAAAATAAATCCATATATGGTGTGCATATAGTGTGGGATGGCCCCTATAGAAACCCACCATCAGTTTTTTCTACTTATGAGAAATAATGTTTGTATAGTCAATTATATTGGAATAATATTTTTCAAACAAAATGCTTTCAAAAAACATACTGTAATTAAATCTGTTCAAATCCATGGGTACTGTAATTGCAAACTGCATAAACAGTTTTATTTGCAGGACAAAGGTCTAGAAGGCATTAAAATAATACATATTTAAGATACAGACAGAGACATTGGTTTCACAATATAACGTTACNAAGGAGAGTTTCCTCTCTCTCTGGGTTACCTCAGCCGCTCTCACCCTCTGCACGACGGTGAACGGCAAACTCGACGTTGCGTCATGGCGAAGCGCAATGTCGAGTATAAACTGGGTTACCTCAGCCGCTCTCACCCTCTGCACGATGGTGAACGGCAAACTCGACGTTTGCGTCATGGCGAAGCGCAATGTCGAGTACAAACACCAGCCCTCAGCACTCTCAGTCAGACAGTGCGTTGAGCTGTGCAGTCGCCAGGCAGGAAAAACAGCAGAGCCGATCTCCTCCCCGGGGGACCTCCCCCGGCAAGGAATCCGTACTGCTAGCCATCGAACCACCCCCCGGGGGGACGATGAAAAAAGATTGCGTACTTCATGTCTCGATCCTCCCTCGACATCGGCCGTTCCGACGGTTCGTGTTCGAGGGACGGGCATATCAGTACAGGGTCCTCCCTTTCGGTCTGTCCCTGTCTCCACGAGTCTTTACGAAGGTCGTGGAAGCCGCCCTCCTTCCCCTTAGGGAAGGAGGTGTGCGGGTACTAAACTATTTTGACGACTGGCTCAGTTTGGCACACTCTCGAGATCTGTTGTGTACACACAGGGACCTGGTGCTCCGGCACCTAGATCGGTGGGGCTACAGGTCAACTGAGAAGAGTAAGCTCTCCCCGGTGCAGAGCGTCTTCTTTCTCGGTAGGGAACTCGACTCTGTCCTCATGAGTGGCCCGAGACCCGCGACGAGGAAGCCCGCACCCACGCGGCCACCCAGAGGCAGTGCGACAGACTACAGAGCGCACCCGATCAGTGTTGAACTGCCTGAAGCTTTCAGACAGTCAGCGGTCCCCCTGAAACAATTTCAGAGGCTCCTGGGATACATGGCATCCTCGGCGGGGGTGGTCCCCCTCGGGTCGATGCACATACGACCGCTCCAACACTGGCTACAGAGTCAAGTTCCTTGGAGAGCGTGGCACACCGGCAGCAGGCGTATGGTCACACACTTTCTGCCGACACACCCTAACCCCCTGGTCTCCATGACCTTCTTGGGGTTGGGGTGCCGTGTGCAAACGGGCAAGCAGTGTCGGGGCGGTGGACGGGCCCCCGCCTGTGTTGTTATTTAAACTGCCTAGAGTTGTTGGTTGTGCTACTTGCATTGAGGAGGCTACTACCTCTCGTGCAGGGCAGGCACGTGCTGGTCCGGTCGGACAGCACAGCTGCTGTGGCGTATATCATTGGATTCGCTCACGGCAGCTAAACATGACTCGCCCGGCGCCTCCTCCTCTGGAGTCAGCAGGTGATCAGTTCAATGCGAGCCACACACATCCCAGGCATCCTGAACCAGACAGCCGATGCGCTGTCTCGTCAGTCGACGCCTCGTTGCCTCCCCGGACTCCACCCATTGTCCGCATTGGTACTCCCTGTCTGAGGCAACCCTTGCCACGGATGCCCTTGCTCACAGCTGGCCGCGGGACAAGCGGAAGTACGCTTCCCCCCAGTGAGCCTCATTGCACAGGTCCTGTGCAAGGCCAGGGAAGAGGAGCATCAAGTGGTACTAGTTACGCCTCTTGGCCTAACCAGGACTTGGTTGTCGGAGCTAAGGCTCTCCCACCTGGCCGCTCCCCCTGCGAACTGCTTCCCTAGGGGAAGAGGCACGTGACGGCATCCCAGGCAGAACCTGGTCTCCATGTCTGGACGGGACGAGGAGATCCTGAGTGACCCACCCCCGGTCTGGTTGGGACGTCACTCAGGCTAGGGCTTCGGCAACTGGGCGGCTATATGCCCATAGGTGGCGCCTCTTCTCGTCCTGGTGCTCTTCTCGGCGAGAAGACCCGCGGAGTTGAGAGAGACTGGAGAGGAGGGAATGTATGTAGCCGCTTCGGCCGCTCATCATGACCCAAGTGCTGGGTAGCCTCTGGGACAGCACTGCCTGGTCATTAGGTTCCTAAGCGGCGTGAGAGGGTGACCACCTTCCCTCTTGCGACTTAGGTGGCGGTCCTCAAGAGGCCCCGCCCCCTTCGAGACTCTCGGGTTTGCCGCTCTTCCTCAGTCTTGATAAAGACGGCTTTCCGCATGGTGCTCACCTCCAAGAGGGTAGGGGATCTACAAGCACCCTCCGTGTCCACAGATTGCCTAGAATTCGGGGCTGGGATTCTCACGTAATCTTGAGACCCCGCCCCGGCTACGTGGCCAAGGTTCCCACCACTCTCCCGAGAGACCAGGTGGTGAACCTGCAGGCGCTCCCGACCGGGGAGGTAGACCCAACCTATCCGGGTTGTGTCCAGTACGCGCACGGCGCCTCTACTTGGACCGCATGCAGAGCCCAGAAGCTCTGAGCGGCTCTTTGTCTGTTTCGGAGTTCAGCAGAAGGGAGGGCTGTCTCCAAACAGAGGCAGGCGCACCGGATCGTGGATGCCCTCATTAGGGCATACCGATCTCAATTCGCCCCTGCCCGTTGGGAGTGAGGCACACCCCTCATGGGCACTGGCTCAGGGCGCCTCTCTGGCAGACATCTGCAGAGCTGCAGGTTGGGCTATGCCCAACAACTCTGTGAGGTTCTAATACCTACACGCGGAACCGGTATCAGCCCGCATCCTGGCAAGGTGTGGGACCGGCAGCCGGTAGGGCGTACGCCTGCGGAAGCCCTTCCCCCTCCGGGGGGAGCAGTGGCGATCCCGCCTCACTTCTTTCCCCTCGGGTAAAGAACAGGCATTCCATCCATCACTAAGCACCCTTCCAGGGGACAGGCTGGGCAGAGCAGCCCTGCCCCCTTAGGCCGGGGAACAGTTGAGTTATCTCCCACATAGCTCTAACCGGACCTAGTGCTCCAGACGTGGTAACCCCCCCTCCGTGGGCTGTTCCGTCTGATGTATCCTCATGAATGGTTCCCACCTTGGCAACCCATGACCTCCCCAGGTGGACTCCCACCTTGCGGTTAACTCCTGCAGTCCGCACATTCTTCCCATGAGTTCTCCCCTGATGGTGAGACCATGTGGTGTCTCCACTAATTCCTCCCTACGGTAGGTAGTGGCCTCTGCAGCGTTTTTCCCCCCCAGGGGGGAATAATGCTTACCCAGTGGCCCGTACGGTGCCGGGCGGCTTCTCGCCATTTAGAGAATTAGGCCTCCGCCCGTGACGGCCGGCGTTAGGGGGCTTCCCAACTTTTTGTGGAAAGCTCTGGGTCCCCCTTCCTCTCCACTGGAAGGTCATAATTTCGCGTTAGCGTGTTCGTCTGACTCGCCCAGGCCAGTCAACGTCGCTCCGCAGAGATTGTGACGCGGCTCAGTGCTGTGGCGTTTTCCAGAGAAACCCCATTCTGTCGGTTCGACACAACGTCGAGAGACCGACAGAAAGGGAACGTCTTGGTTACGGATGTAACCTCGGTTCCCTGATGGAGGGAACGAGACGTTGTGTCCCTCATGCCACAACACTGGCCGCCCACCCCAGCGGTCGGGGGAGGATGCTTTAGGCTCCTCAGACCAAAGGTGAATGAATGAGCACGCCGGCTTCCCTCTTATACCCGGACATCCGGGGAGGAGCCCGGCATGCAAATTTCATTCGCCAATTTTCATTGGCCTTTTCTAAATACTCAGAAGATGATAGGTTCTCAAGACAAACCCCATTCTGTTGGTTCGACACAACGTCTCGTTCTCTCCATCAGGGAACCGAGGTTACATCCGTAACCAAGACGTTTTCGTCGACTAAAACTAGACAAGACTAAAAAGAGTATGAACGTGACTAAAACTAATAAAAACTAAAATGACAGCTTGACACAAAGACTAGACTAAAACAAAAATTAAAACAGGCCGCCAAAAACAACACTACCGCTCAACAATGAATGAGGTTTAAGTGTTAGTTAGCAAGATAGTTGTGATACATAATGTAACTCAGACAATGATTCTGTCATTCACGTTACAGCAAGTATAATGTACAAAAGGCCTGCACAATGTGAGGGAATTCTGCGATGTGTGATAACAGTGTTTAATATTGCAATGACAATATCAGTACTTTTTATAAATGAAGAAGTAATATCTAGCTATACAGTTACTATCTGCTTTAATAATGCTAACATAGGAGATGCCCACTTGAGATGAAACCATGCACAATGTGTTTGTGCTTTGGCAGAGGGGTGGAGTACACCACTGCCAGAGAAAGGTGTCTGCTGAATTTACAACACTTTTTTTCTTTTTCTTTTTTTAGGTAACTGATGATGATTCTGAACCTTGGGTTCCTCTCAGTGGACTACAAAGTTTGTCAGGAGGAGAAGACTCCATAAGTTTTAACTGTGAGGTGTTTAGTTGAACAATGTAGGCTACTCTTTAGCTATGCTTTGCTCTTTAGCTACTCTTTAGCTATGCTAACTTTTGCAAGGCGGTACAAAGAACGAAGCGCGATCGTTTAAATTTAAAGTCGGTGACGTTGTGAGGATTTCTAAAGGGGTGAGAGGGGTGTTCGCCAAAGGTTACGAGCAGAACTAAATGGAAGAATTTTTCACCGTAGCGGTCTGCATACCGCGACAGCCGGCAGTCTACAGACTGTCCGATTACGACGGAGAAATCATCGACAGAGTTTTTTACGAGGAAGAGTTACAAAAAATAATCGTGAGCAAAGACAAGACGTTTAAAGTGGAAAAGATTTAAGGACAGAAAAAACAGGGCCGAAATACGCTCGTTTTAGTCAAATGGGTGGGGTGGCCCTCGAAATTTAACAGCTATGTAGACAAAAACGTTCTGGTGGACTTGCAAGCGCCCTAAAACCCTCGTAGAATCATTTGCTATGTCATTCGAGTCAACGACTAACATGGACGACGAGGGGTTCTACGTTACGCTCCCGTGCAATGCTTCCATGTCGGTCTACCCTGAAAATTGGATATCTAGTTACAGAACCAAACTAGCCTCTTCTATCAACTTGAAAGGCCGATGGCACGTAGGATTGTGCGAGATCGAATATCCTAGGAGCTGGTACAACTTTAATCGGGAAGATGGTGGTTTTACGTTACACACACCCATGAGAACAGCGGGACAAGCCACGCTGGAGAAATTTGCTCTTGTTAGAAAAGGAAATTTGCTCGAACACCTCCGGAACTGCCGAGACGCCCAGGGGAGAGTCACTGCAGGAAGGGACCGTCCGCTGTCCACGTCGAGATTCCAGCAGAAAAATGATCACCAAGATCGTAGAGAAGCTCATCAGATGCGTAGGCTCCTCAGAACAAAGGTGAATGAATGAGCACGCCGGCTTCCCTCTTATACCCGGACATCCGGGGAGGAGCCCGGCATGCAAATTTCATTCGCCAATTTTCATTGGCCTTTTCTAAATACTCAGAAGATGATAGGTTCTCAAGACAAACCCCATTCTGTGGTTCGACACAACGTCTCGGCCATCAAGGGAACCGAGGTTACATCCGTAACCAAGACGTTTTTCGCTAATACTGTACAAGAGTCTAAAAAGATATAAGTGACTACTAATAAAATACTCCAAATGAAGAAATCAATCCATATTATGGTGTCATATAGTGTGGATGCCCCTACAGAAATCCATCATCAGTTTTTTCTACTTATTAGAAATAATGTTTCTATAGGCATTTGAAGTGGAAAAATGTGTATTTCTCCAAAACGCTACAGTAAAATAAGTCCATATATGGTGTGCATATAGTGTGGGATGGCCCCTACAGAAATCCACCATCAGTTTTTTCTACTTATTAGAAATAATGTTTCTATAGGCATTTGAAGTGGAAAAATGTGTATTTCTCCAAAACGCTACAGTAAAATAAGTCCATATATGGTGTGCATATAGTGTGGGATGGCCCCTACAGAAATCCCATCATCAGTTTTTCTACTTATTAGAAATAATGTTTCTATAGGCATTTCAAGTGAAAAATGTGTATTTCTCCAAAACGGTACAGTAAAATAATTCCATATATGGTGTGCATATAGTGTGGGATGGCCCCTACAGAAATCCACCATCAGTTTTTTCTATTATTTGAAATAATGTTTCTATAGGCATTTGAAGTGGAGAAATGTGTATTTCTCCAAAACGCTACAGTAAAATAATGTCCATATATGGTGTGCATATACTGTGGGATGGCCCCTACAGAAATCCGACTCATCAGTTTTTTCTACTTATTAGAAAAAATGTTTCTATAGGCATTTGAATTGAAAAATGTGTATTTCTCCAAAACGCTACAGTAAAATAAGTCCATATATGGTGTGCATATAGTGTGGGATGGCCCCTACAGAAATCCATCATCAGTTTTTTCTACTTATTAGAAATAAAGTTTCTATAGGCTTTTGAAGTGGAGAAATGTGTATTTCTCCAAAACGCTACATAAATAAGTCCATGATATGGTGTGCATATAGTGTGGGATGCCCCTATCAGAAACCACCATCAGTTTTTTCTACTTATTAGAAATAATGTTTCTATAGGCATTTTAAAGTTGGAAAAATGTGAATTTCTCCAAAACTGCTACGTAAAATAAATCCATATATGGTGTGCATAAGTGTGGGATGGCCCCTACAGAAACGACGATCAGTCTTTTTCTACTTATTAGAAATAGTGTTTCTATAGGCATTTGAAGTGGAAAAATGTGTATTTCTCCAAAACGCTACAGTAAAATAATTCCATATATGGTGTGCATATAGTTTGGGATGGCCCCTACAGAAATCCACATCAGTTTTTTCTACTTATTAGAAATAATGTTTCTATAGGCATTTGAAGTGGAAAAATGTGTATTTCTCCAAAAACGCTACAGTAAAATAAGATCCATATATGGTGTGCATATAGTGTGGGATGGTCCCTACAGAAATCCATCATCAGTTTTATTCTACTTATTAGAAATAATGCTTCTATAGGCATTTGAAGTGAAAAATTGTATTTCTCCAAAACTCTACAGTAAAATAATCCATATATGGTGTGCATATAGTGTGGGATGGCCCCTAAGAATCCCACCATCAGTTTTTTCTACTTATTAGAAATAATGTTTCTATAGGCATTTGAAGTGGAAAAATGTGTATTTCTCCAAAACGCTACAGTAAAATAAGTCCATATATGGTGTGCATATAGTGTGGGATGGCCCCTACAGAAATCCATCATCAGTTTTTTCTACTTATTAGAAATAATGTTTCTATAGGCATTTGAAGTGGAGAAATGTGTATTTCTCCAAAATGCTACAGTAAAATAAGTCCATATATGGTGTGCATATAGTGTGGATGGCCCCTACAAAATCCACATCAGTTTTTTCTACTTATTAGAAATAATGTTTCTACAGGCTTTCAAAATTGTAAAATGTGTATTTCTCCAAAACGCTACAGTAAAATAAGTCCATATATGGTGTGCATATAGTGTGGGATGGCCCCTACAGAAACCCACCATCAGTTTTTTCTACTTATTAGAAATAATGTTTCTATAGGCATTTGAAGTGGAGAAATGTGTATTTCTCCAAAATGGTACAGTAAAATAAGTCCATATATGGTGTGCATATAGTGTGGGATGGCCCCTATAGAAACCCACCATCCGTTTTTTCTACTTATGAGAAATAATGTTTGTATAGGCATTTGAAGTGGAGAAATGTGTATTTCTCCAAAATGCTACAGTAAAATAAGTCCATATATGGTGTGCATATAGTGTAGGATGGCCCCTACAAAATCCGACCATCAGTTTTTTCTACTTATTAGAAATAATGTTTCTACAGGCTTTCAAAATTGTGAAAATGTGTATTTCTCCAAAATGCTACAGTAAAATAAGTCCATATATGGTGTGCATATAGTGTGGGATGGCCCCTACAGAAACCAGACATCAGTTTTTTCTACTTATTAGAAATAATGTTTCTATAGGCATTTGAAGTGGAAAAATGTGTATTTCTCCAAAACGCTACAGTAAAATAAGTCCATATATGGTGTGCATATAGTGTGGGATGGCCCCTACAGAAATCCATCATCAGTTTTTTCTACTTATTAGAAATAATGTTTCTATAGGCATTTGAAGTGGAAAAATGTGTATTTCTCCAAAACGCTACAGTAAAATAAGTCCATATATGGTGTGCATATAGTGTGGGATGGCCCCTACAGAAATCCACCATCAGTTTTTTCTACTTATTAGAAATAATGTTTCTATAGGCATTTGAAGTGGAAAAATGTGTATTTCTCCAAAACGCTACAGTAAAATAAGTCCATATATGGTGTGCATATAGTGTGGGATGGCCCCTACAGAAACCCACCATCAGTTTTTTCTACTTATTAGAAATAATGTTTCTATAGGCATTTGAAGTGGAGAAATGTGTATTTCTCCAAAATGCTACAGTAAAATAAGTCCATATATGGTGTGCATATAGTGTAGGATGGCCCCTACAAAATCCGACCATCAGTTTTTTCTACTTATTAGAAATAATGTTTCTACAGGCTTTCAAAATTGTAAAATGTGTATTTCTCCAAAACGC